>NC_092735.1:16852307-17019224 GCF_047496885.1 Scyliorhinus torazame | reverse complement strand
GAGTCGGCACTTTAGCCTCTCGAGCCTGCTCCACCGTTCAATGCGATCGCCTGGCTGATCTCATCATGGTGTCAACTCCACCATCCTAGGGCAGCACGGTGGCTCAGTGGGTTAGCCCTGCTGCCTCACGGCGCCGAGGTCCCAGGTTCGATCCCTGCTCTGGGTCACTGTCCGTGTGGAGTTTGCACATTCTCCCCGTGTTTGCGTGGGTTTCGCCCCCACAACCCAAAGATGTGCAGGTTAGGTGGATTGAACACGCAATTTAGCCCCTTAATTGGAAAAAAAATGAATTGGGTAATACTAAATTTATAAATAAAAACGCCACCGTCCTGCCCATTTTCCCAAACCCTTCAAGCCATTACCAATTAAAGATCTGTTCAATTCCACCTTAAATGTACTCACTGTCCAGCATCCACAGCACTCTGGGGTAGCAAATTCCAGATTCACAACCCTTTGGGAGAAGTAGTTTCTCCTCATCTCGATTTAAAATTTGCTACCTCTCATCCTGAGTATATGACCTCTTGTTCTCGAATGTCCCACAAGAGGAAGCATCGCCTCCACGTCTACTATCCAGACCTTCTATCATCTTTTATTCCTCAACTTGATCTCCCCTCAGTCATGCCACTGGCCATCATTGAGCTGTTCCAGTCTCCAGAAGCAAAGAAAAGTCCGTGCGTTGATGAGCACGGAAACAATTTTGAAATGTTTCCAAGCTGTTCAGGCCCAAAAGTGACCGAGCTCGGAGAGGTCACAGCAGCTCCAACCGTATACACCCCACCTGCTTCTTTTGCCAACCCCTTTCCTCCACACCCTGCCCCCCCCCCCCCCCCCCCCCACCAAGAACAATTAAGGACCAGAACATTCTTCCACAAACCTTAAATCTTGAGGCCTACTCAGGATTCATTTCAGGAAAATCTGGTGCGCTTCTTAAAAATATTAATGTGACCTTATCTGAGGAAGGGTGTGCTGCCTTGGAAAGGGTCTAGACAAGGCAAAGGGACCAGAGGAGGTTCACAAGAATGATCCCTGCAATGAAGAGCTTGCCGTATGAGGAACGTTTGAGGACTCTGGGTCTGTACTCGTTGGAGTTTAGAAGGATGAGGGGGGGATCTTATTAAAACTTACAGGATACTGCGAGGCCTGGATAGAGTGGGCGTGAAGAGGATGTTTCCACTTGTAGGAAAAACTAGAACCCGAGGGCGCAGCCTCAGACTAAAGGGACGATCCTTTAAAACAGAGATGAGGAGGAATTTCTTCAGCCAGAGGGTGGTGAATCTGTGGAACTCTTTGCTGCAGAAGGCTGCGGAGGCCAATTCACTGAGTGTCTTTAAGACAGAGATAGATAGGTTTTTGATCAATAAGGGGATCAGGGGTTATGGGGAGAAGGCAGGAGAATGGGGATGAGAAAAATATCAGCCGTGATTGAATGGCGGAGCAGACTCGATGGGCCGAGTGGCCTAATTATACACATAATATAGAACATACAGTGCAGAAGGAGGCCATTCGCCCATCGAGTCTGCACCGACCCACCTAAGCCCTCGCCTCCACCCCATCCCCGTAACCCAATAACCCCTCCTAACATTTTTGCTCCTCTGTCTTATGGTCTTATAGACTGTTGCCAGCAGTCATTGTGTACCCTGAGAATACCCTGATGTGAGACTGCATAGGAAAACCTTATTGAGCACCAGGTACAGACTAGCAGACTCTGCAGATAAGCAAACTTAGAGGGCAGTTTAGAATGTGACAAATCAGAGCTCATTGGCCAGACGAGCACAGCTCACAACACTTAATACCTGTAACCTAACCAACGATCAGGTGGTTAAGGGGATTGGGCGGGGGATTGAAGCTCGATAGGGTGCTCTCAGGGTCGGTGCATACTTGATGGGCCGAACAGCCTCCTCCTGCACTGTAGGGATTATATTTTATTCAACGGACATGAGGGGGAAGTGGGATCAGGCTATTGAGTTGGATGATCAGCCGTGATCATAATGAATGGTGGAGCAGGCTCGAAGGGCCGAAAGACCTCCTCCTGCACCTATTTTCTATGCTTCCTCAGAGGGCTGAGAGTCTTTGGAGAACAATGCAGGTCGGGTCATTGAATATTTCTCAGGCTGAGGTCGATAAATTCTTGACGAACAAAATAATCAATGGGAATCAGGATTGTGGCGTTGAAGCTATAATCAGACCAGCCACGCTCTTATTGAATGGCAGAGTAGGCCCGAGGGGCCGAATGGCTTACTCCTGCTCCTAATTTGTGTGTTCCGCACATGGGAAGGGTCACTTAAACTGTCCAACCTGAAGCGACAGTGGCCTCTGCACCCTTGGGGTGGGCTTCGCCTCCCTCCAGCCTCCCCGCCCTCGAATCCCTATGCCCCAGCCCAAGTGGCCAATCCATCACCAACAGCCTCAAACAGGGCATCACAGGGCTGCCCTCACACGCATGCCGGATCTCGTAAGCAGTTAAGGCTCACTGGTAATGAAAATGAAATGCGAATCGTTTATTGTCACAAGTAGGCTTCAAATGCAGTTACTGTGAAAAGCCCCTAGTCGCCACATTCCGGCACCTGTTCGGGGAGTGGGGAGGAATGGGATTTAGTGCCTGTGCACCAAGCCAAGGTTAAAATTAACTAATCAAGTTAACCACCTAACCACCAGCTGACAGTTCCCTTCCAAGTCTCTCATGGTCCTGACTTGGAAATATAATCGGTCGTCCCTTCACAAATCCTGGAACTTCCTCCCTAACAGCACTGTGGATGTGCCTACACCACATGGACTGCAGCGGTTTCAAGAAGGGGCAATTAGGGATGGGCAATAAATGCTGGGCCGAGCCAGCGATGCCCACACCCCACTCCACCCTCAACACACACCAGGCATTGAACCATTCCACAAGTTCGGAGGGTTGGCATCTGGTGAGCCCAATGGGATTGCCTGCAGAAGCTGGGTGGAAGAGGGTTAAAGATTTCCATTTCCCTGGAGGATACCTGAATCTAAAAAGGACGCCCACGTAGCCATTATCCCATGAGTGTAGATTCAAGCAATGGCTCCGCATCCTGAGCAATGCATTAGATACATGAACCAATGGGCTCACAGTAGCATCATGGGATAACCTCGGTTTGTTTTTAGCCTCTGGCTTAGCCTCTGCCCGGGCACTGGTCCTCAGGCCTCGTTGACGTTCGAGGCAATCCTCACCAAGCGTTGAATCCCTTTGAATTAGCAGTGGAGGGACCCAACTTCTGTTTTTGGCTTCTAAATTTAAGAAGGCCCCAATCGCTAGGCCCAGACCACTGAGCGTCTCACTGCTCACGGGATTGATGTTCCACATCTGGGATTCAGGACCGACATTGACCGATTTCGACCTCCATGGTGGCGCTTAGCCCAGTTTTTCTGGGTCCGCTCCCCCTCCTGCTGGTCCCCAATTGGGAAAGCTGGGGCTGGACTGGTTCCTACGCTCAAACCCGGACATCTTCCACAAGCAAACATTCTGTCAGGATTTGGTCCACTGAATCAATGCAGCTGAGGTCAAAGCTCTATTGAAAACGAAACACGGAGGGGGGGGGGGGAATGACTGAAGGAAGAGAATCCAACGTACGGAGGAAAATTTGCATTCGAGTGAAAGGAGAGATTGTATGAAGGTCTGCGAATCCCTCGAGGTGAGCAGTCAGGAAGTCGAACCCAATTGGAGGCCGCAAAGACAAAGGACGGGGGGGGGGAGATTTTGAATAGGAAATTTGAATGGAAAATCACGGATTCAAATCCCATCACGGCATCTGTTGAAAATTGAAAACTGGTCCCAGTAACGATATCCATGAAACGATCACCTGCCGCAGAAAGTAGTTGAGGCCAAAACATTGTATGTTTTTAAGGAGCTAGAAATGGCTCTTAAGAGGTGGTGCAGCGGTTAGCACTGCTGCCTCACGCCGCCAAAGACCCGGGTTCGATCCCGGGCCCGGCTCACAGTCTGTGTGGCGTTTGCACATTCTCCCAGTGTCTGCATGGGTCTCACCCCACCCCCCCCCCCACAACCCAAAGATGTGCAGGGTGGGTGGATTGGCCACGCTAAATTGCCCCTTAATTGGGAAAAATAATTTTATAAACAATTATGGCTCTAAGGCAAAAGGGACCCAAAAGAATTGGAGGGGGGCGGGGGGAGATGGGGGAAACCGGGATCAGGCCGTTGAGTTGGATGATCATAATGAATGGCGGAACAGGCTCGAAGGGCCGAATGGCCTCCTCCTGCTTCTAGATTTTACGGTTTGTATCATCGATTGTTGTAGAAACCTGTCACAGACAGCTCCAAGAACAAAGGCCCGTTAAGTCTGCTTTATGGTGTTGATTGAGGGAGGTGGTGAGCGATCTTTCACATCCACCTCCCCCCCCCCCCCCCCCCCCCCCCCCCCATGAGGCAGGCTGGCTCTCAGGTGTCACAAATGAGGGGTGGGCGGGGGGCAGGCAGAGTGAATATGGCGTTGCTCACTCCGGCTTCGTTATTCGGTCAAAGCAGGCCCTGAAGGAGCAGGGTCCATGGAAAATTAAAATGCCAAATCCGATGTGACGCTACTGTTAGGGGTCATGAGGCGTGTCCCAAAAGTTGTAAAGAATTCACTCAGAACAGGGATGAGGCCTTGCCTATGCTGACCCATTGAACGAGATATCCAATGAGTCCCACCCTGCAAACACCCCCCCCCCCCCCCCCGAAATTTGCACCCAATTCCCTTTTGAGAATTCAAATCGGATCTGCTGCCACCTCCCTTCCAGGCAACGACGATTCCCATCGGGGACGTCCGGAAAATCTCACTCACCGCCCCCCCCGGCTCTATACTCCGCACCCATTTCCCACTCACTAAGTATTCACTAATCTGTCTCTCCAGACAGCCTATTCCAGATGGTCAGTGTGCAAAGTCGCTCAGTCTGAACAGCTTCCGTTCAGAGATCCTTCAGCGTTGAAATGTGACAGATGGTGTGACGGCTGCTTTATGTGGAGAAAGAAAAGCACCATCGCAATTGCAATTCCCGGCCTCGACCTCAGGACATCCTCAGGGCGCTCCACAACCCCAGAGCGCTCCACAACCAATAAAGTCCATGCGAAGCACAGCCCGTTTCATTGCAGGAAAGGCAGCATTTTTGTTTTTGTGCACAGCAGGATCCCACATAGTGCCAGGTGGCAAACCTGCTTTAATGATGTTGCTTGAGGGTTAAACATTGGCGCGTCACCCCAGGGAAGGCTCCATTGCTTTTCTTTTTTAAAAAAGGATAATTAATACCGTGGGATGTTTAACGGGTCCTCCGTTTGTGGGGGCGGGTTAGACAAGGCCTTGTCACATCAGAAAAGATAATACCCCCAACAGTAACGGGGACCAATTGCTGACTCCTATAGCACTCCCTCAGTACGGCACATTGGGGACCGTCAGCGCACAGTAGCACAGTGGTTAACACTGTTGCTTCACAGCGCCAGGGTCCCAGGTTCGATTCCCGGCTTGGGTCACTGTCTGTGCGGCGTCTGCACGTTCTCCCCGTGTCTGCGTGGGTTTCCTCCGGGTGCTCCGGTTTCCTCCCACAAGTCCCGAAAGACGTGCTGTTAGGTGAATTGGACATTCTGAATTCTCCCTCTGTGTACCCGAACAGGCGCCGGAATGTGGTGACTGGGGATTTTCACAGTAACTTCATTGCAGTGTTAATGTAAGCCTACTTGTGACAATAAAGATTAGGATGAAGGAGGAACTATACAAAGAATAGCTTTTTGCTTAACATGGGTCCCCCAGCAGTTAAATAGAAGCCGATCCCTCTATTTCTATTATTATTATTATTATTATTATAGAATTTGTGCTCGGATATCTGAAGTGGGATTTGAACCCATGAGCGAAGCAAACTCTTTAGTGATCTCCCCAGGTAGATATGGTGCAACGATCATATTTGGAGGCAAAACATGCTCCTCTAGTTTCAGGTACCCAAGTCCACGGCGCGTGTGACAGGGATGGTGGAGGCTTACGGTCAGGTGCAGGGAAAATGCAGAATCACATAATCCAATTACAGGCCAATATTTGTTTATTAAACAGGAACCTCTTGACACATTGTGCAGCTGATGGCCACAAGAGAATCGTACAGAACACCTGTCCCAATTTCTCTCCCTTTCCAAGTCAAAGAGCCTTACGACATTTAAACCAACCTTAAAACAGTTTTCATTTTAATTCATTTGTACGGGATGTGGGCGTTGTTGGCTCGGCCAGCATTTGTTACCCATTCTTAATTGCCCTCGAGAAGGTGGTGGTGAGCCGCCTTCTTGAGCCGCTGTTGCCCGCGTGGTGTGGGTACACCCACCGTGCTGCTAGGGAGGGATTTTGACCCAGCGACAGTGAAGGAACGGCCAAGTATGGACAATGTGCTGTATTCTGAACACGGATGTTTGCCTCACCCTGCCCAAAACAGGACCGGCAGTGGGAAGGAAGACACCGCAGTAACTCAATGGAGGATTGGACTCCCCTCCTCTGGAGTGAGGAGGGTGGCCTGCGATGTCTCAACCCCGAGACGGAATGGAAACGGGGTTCAATGCGCTGAATTCCCAAGGTACAGCTGGCCAGGAATGCACATCTCACTAACCCAACTTAGCTCACTCTCACTGCAAAGACCCCAGCCCACCCTCGGCAATTAAAACCGTGGGGCTGGATTCTCCGTTGCTGAGGCTAAGTGCCCACGACAACGGAGGATCCGTGACGTTTCACGACGGGAAAATCAGCGCGAAACCCTCACTGATTCCGCTACCGGTGTGGTACAGCACCGGTGTCGCGTGATTCACCCCAGAAAATGGTTGGAGAATCGCCGGGTCCCGGTCCGCACAGGCGAAGGGCTGACAGGCTGCAGCCGCGTGTACGGCTAACTCCCCTCCCCCCCACCCCACACACGCACCGAGCGCGCCGGAAGAGATGGCGCCGGCTGTGTTGGTCCGCGAACCCACCCACCCCGACCAAACAGCCCCACCTCCTGACCACTCCACCACCACTCCCCTCAGCCCTGGCAGAACCCCCCCCCGCCCCACACCCCGGTGTTTTGGCGGGGGTGGGGAACGCGCCGCGCCGGTCGGGGGCCGTTCCCCGATGGGCCGTACCCGTGGGACCTGGCTCTGAGGGCGGCCTGCGGAGTCCTCGGGGGGGGGGGGGGGGGGATCCGGCCCGAGGGGGGGCCCCACGGTGGCCTGGCCCGCAATCGGGGCCCACCGATCTGTGGGCGGGCCTGTGCCGTGGGGGCACTCTATCCCTGCGCGCCGGCCTGTGTAAAGCTCCGCCATGGTCAACGCGGAGAATAAACCCCCTGCACATGCGCAGGAAGCACGCCAGTGGTTCTGGGAACACGCTGGCGCTCCGGTGCGGCGCCAATCACCCCAGCGCCAGCCTAGATCCCAAAGGTGCGGAGGATTCCGCACCTTCCGGGCGGACCCGACGGCGGAGTGGTTGACGCCACTCCTTGGGGCCGATACGTCCCGCCCCGCCGGATCCCGGAGAATCCCGGCCAATGACTCAATTCTAGACTGTGTGGTCAAGGGAAGCATTCTCCACCTTTGACATCAGATACGCAGGTGACAACTGGGGTTTGTTGGCATGACCAAGTCCAGTCCATTTACGGCCGGCTTGGTGCCACAGTGGTTAACACTGCTGCCTCACAGCGCCAGGGACCCGGGTTTGATTCCGTCCTCGGGTGACTGTCTGTGCGGGGTTCTACAGTCCCGAGTGTCTGTGTGGGTTTCCTCCGGCTGCTCCGGTTTCCTCCCACAGTCCAGAGATGCGCAGGTTAGGTGGGTTGGCCTTGGTCAATGTGCGGGGTCATGGGGTTAGGGCTGGAGCCAGAGAGCCTAAGCAAGGTCCTCTTTCAGAGGGTCGGTGCAGACTTGATGGGCCAAATGGCCTCCTTCTGCACTGTAGGGACTCTATGGCATCCAGGAAAACTAATGGAAGTTCGGATGGCCCCTCATTGTCCAGGGTATTGCTGCTGTACTCGGCTGAATGGCCAAATTCTGCCCCGACTTCGAGATTCTACAGATTTAGAGATAAGGAGGAATTTCTTCCCTCAGAGGGTAGTGAGTTTGCGGAATTCTATCCCACAGACGGCTAGAGAGGCTGGGTTACGTGGGTTCAAGGAAGCGATAGACAGGTTTTTAATCAGAGGTAATCGAGTGTTATGGGGATAAGGTGGGGATGAAGTTGAGGATTATCACATCAAATCAGTCATCATCTCATTGAACGGTGGAGCAGATCCGATGGGCCGAGTGGCCTTATTCTGCAGCTACATATTATGGTCCGAGTCCCTGCAGACCTTAAAAAGCATCTGCCTCGGGGGAAGAGATTGTAAAACACTAAGAGGGATTGATAAAGTAAACGTAGACCAAATGTTCCCCTTTGTGGGGCAATCTAGAACGGGAGGTCACAGGTGTAGGTTGAGAGGCGGTAGATTTAGAACTGAGATGAGGAGGAACTACTTCTCGCAGAAGGTGGTGAATTTGTGGAACTCGCTGCCCCCATAGTGCAGTGGAATCGGAGACATTAAACGGTCTCAAGAAGGAGATAGATATATTTTGGATAAAGGGATAGAGGAACAGGTAGGGAGGTGGTTTTGAGACCAGGAAGAGATCGGCCATGATCTGATTGAATGGCGGAGCAGGCTCGAAGGGCCGAATTGCCCAGTTGTGTTCCTAATTCCTATGTTCCTTTAACGTATACATGGTCGATGTGATCTCCTGCATTGGTTCGAAAGTGGTCATGTGGAGAGGCGGCCATTTTGTCCCCTTGGTGGCCTAGTTACAATGGAGTGGGGGGGGGGAAGATTCTAGAAGTGACGCAGACCCAGAAGGACGTAAGCAACCAGCGATCTGGACAAGATCCTCAGCAGCTTCGCGTAACGGCCGTTGGAAGATTCGACCTCCTCGACGTGTAAACGGGACACGCTCAGGTCAACATCCACATCATGGCGTCTCTTTCAAATGATGTTCGGACGTTCAAGCGATGGTAAAAACAGGTTGTACCTTCGCCATTTTCTTTTTGTTTCAGTGTCCCCCATGTCACTTTTGTTTAATTTGCTGATGACTTTTGTTCGGTTAGCGTCAGTAATCCCGAACGTGGCCCGTTGGTGGCGATGTTTGGTTTCTCGGGACTCCGGATGGGGGCGGGAGCTGACGTCCTGGCCTTTGCCTCGCTGGTGGTAAGGAGGCGGATCCTTGTGGGCTGGACGTCGACGACACTGCCAAGCACCTCGGCGTGTTTGGCTGACTTGATGGAGTTTTACACGTCGAGAAGGTTATCTTCACCGTAAGAGGGACAGTGGAAGGGTTTTACCGCAGATAGCGGCACGGTAGCACAGTGGTTAGCACTGCTGTCCCACAGCACCAGAGACCCGGGTTCGATTCCTGGATTGGGTCACTGCCTGTGTGGAGTCTGCACGTTCTCCCCGTGTCTGGGAGGTTTCCTCCGGATGCTCCGGTTTCCTCCCACAAGTCCAAAGATGTGCAGGTCAGGTGGATTGGGAAAGAGAAATCAAGGGGCCATAAACAATGTGGGTTTGATAAGCCACACTGAGCCACTGCCACACATGGATCAACGACCTCATCGCCCTCCCTCCCATCCACCCCACCTGTCCAAAAACATTCAGTGGGGTTACGGGGATGGGGTGGAGGTATGGGCTTAAGAAGGGTGCTCTTTCCAAGGGCCGGTGCAGACTCAATGGGCCAAATGGCCTCCTTCTGCACTGTAAATTCTATGATAGCGGCTGTTTATATTCTATGTTAAAGAGCTGGTCACTGTCAGCTGTTAGGAGGGGGTGATTTAATAACTAAGTTATATTGTTGGAAGGGAAAATGGGGAGGTGGGGTGGGACTCTGACTGTTTAATTGTATTCTGTGTTTTTGTAGGTTTTCTATTAAAGTGGTTCAAAATTTTAATAAAAATATTTCCAAAAAGAAAAGAGTACAAATAGGGGAGACGTGGGACACTGGGTGTATGGAGAGGATTTAAAAGAATAACAGTTGTAGGTCTGATTCATTTAGGGTTTGACAACATTCTTGCGAGGAGGAATAATAATAATAATCTTTATTGTCACTAGTAGGCTTACATTAACACCGCAATGAAGTTACTGTGAAAATCCCTAGTCGCCACACTCCGGCGCCTGATCGGGTTCACGGAGGGAGAATTCAGAATGTCCAATTCACCTAACAAGCACGTCTTTCGGGACTTGTGGGAGGAAAGCGGAGCGCCTGGAGGAAACCCACGCAGACACGGGGAGAACGGGCAGACTCCGCCCAGACAGTGAGCCAAGCCGGGAATCGAACCCGGGTCCCTGGCGCTGTGAAGCAACAGTGCTAACCACTGTGCTGCCGCGGAAAGTTGCCTTCTCAGCATGGAAAGGTCACAGAACTGATACGTTAACTCGACTTCTCTCTCCACAGATGCTGCCAGAGCTTCTGAGTATTTTCTGCATTTTCTAATGTTAATTCGTTAAAGGTGGAGGTTGGTTGATGGGGTGGGGTGGGGGTGGGAAAG
This sequence comes from Scyliorhinus torazame, assembly GCF_047496885.1. Taxonomy (NCBI): domain Eukaryota; kingdom Metazoa; phylum Chordata; class Chondrichthyes; order Carcharhiniformes; family Scyliorhinidae; genus Scyliorhinus; species Scyliorhinus torazame. The sequence goes on along the minus strand of NC_092735.1, from coordinate 17,008,707 downwards.
AGAAATCAAGGGGCCATAAACTGTGGGTTTGATAAGCCACACTGAACCACTGCCACACACGGATCAACTACCTTATCGCCCTCCCTCCCATCCACCCCACCTGCCCGTCACCCCCAATGCCAGGTCCACCTGCAGTGGGATATTCAATAACAACTCGGCTCCTCCCAGGATAATCGGTGGTTTAAAAAAAACAAGAGCCACTCTCCACACAGGCACCATGTCAGCCAGACTCCAAAAGGTCTGCGGCTTGGGTGACTGCTTATAACGGTCTCTAAAAATTGCACCTTCTCGCCTCCCAAAGCCACAATCCATGCAATCACTTTTGCAAAAAAAAAACCACCCCAGTGAAAACAGGAGTAAACATCGTCACGTGACGACGAGATGTCCCATTCCTGTCCCTGGAGCGATTTGACTCACTGGCAAAAAGAATTTGAGGGACACATAAAAAGACAGCCCCTCAAAGCATCAAACAAAAAGCAACTCGCGAAAGAAAACTCCAAACATTAAAAAACAAAATATGATTAAGAGGGTCAATGGAGTGATAAAATCCCAGGGCTCAGGGCCAAGGTTGCTGAAGGCATGTCTGCTCATGCTGGGGCACAGGAAGTGGCAGAGTTGGACAGCAGGCGAGAGTTGGAGGAACAGAGAGTTCTTTTGAGGGTTTTAGTTTACTTAACTCAACCAATCACATAACACACCCAAAACATGTCTGCGTCTTCATTCAGGGTCTCCTGGCTCAATCAGTGCGAGGAGACGCAGGCGGGAGGCGGAGGTATCTCCGAGATGTTGGCCAGGTTATGACCGGTGTTCATGATGCACAAACCAAAGCGGCGTTTAAAGGCTGCGAGGGTGCGAGACAGTCCCAGGGTGGGGACCGAGCTTCACAGAGGCACACAACAACGTGAGGTTTCCATTCAGTCACCCAAAGAGGAAGTGTCACAGGGGGTGGGGTTGAATCGAGTGTTGGTTTGGGATTGGCAGGTCGGGAGGGTGAACCAGCCAACATGACGGAGGCAGGATGCTCAGTTCCTGGCAGACACAAACGGGAGATCCATCAGGCTCCAGGGCCTTTGTATCGAGCTGTCGAGGGAGGTTCCCTCACATTTCCCACACTGCTCCCGAAGCACCTGTGACCCACACGTCCTGGTATTCCCCTGAACCAGGCACCCCCACCCCACCCACCAACACCCAGCACCTTCTCCCCCCCACCCACCAACACCCAGCCCCTTATCCCCCCCACCCACCAACACCCAGCCCCTTCTCCCCCCCCACCCACCAACACCCAGCCCCTTCTCCCCCCCCACCCACCAACACCCAGCCCCTTCTCCCCCCCCACCCACCAACACCCAGCCCCTTCTCCCCCCCCCACCCACCAACACCCAGCCCCTTCTCCCCCCCACCCACCAACAACCAGCCCCTTCTCCCCCCACCCACCAACACCCAGCCCCTTCTCCCCCCCACCCACCAACACCCAGCCCCTTCTCCCCCCCACCCACCAACACCCAGCCCCTTCTCCCCCCACCCACCAACACCCAGCCCCTTCTCCCCCCACTGACACCCAGCCCCTCCCCCAGCGACTTCCCCCGCCCACCGACACCCAGCCCCTCCCCAGCGACACCCAGACCCTTCCCCCCCCCACTGGCACCCAGCCCTACCCCCACCGACAGCCAGACACTCCCCCCACCGACACCCAGCCCATCCCCCGACATCAGCTCCTCCCCCCAACACCCAGACCCTCCCCCCACTGACACCAGCCCCTCCCACCCCACCGACACACAGCCCCACCCCCACCGACACCCAGATCCTCCCCCCACCGACACCCAGCCCCTCCCCCACCGACAGCCAGACCCTCCCCCCACCGACACCCAGACCCTCCCCCCACCGACACCCAGACCCTTACCCCCACTACACCCAGGCCCTCCCACCCCACCGACACCCAGCCCCTCCCACCCCACCGACACCCAGCCCCTCCCCCCACGACACCCAGCCCCTTCCTCCCCACCAACACCCAGCCCCTACCCCACTGACACCCAGCCCCTCCCTCCACCGACACACAGCCCCTCCCCCCACTGATGCCCAGCCCCTCGCCCCCACCGACACCCAGCCCCTCCCACCCGACCGACACCAAGCCCCTGCCCCCACTGACACCCAGCCCCTCCCCTCACCAACACCCAGCCCCTCCCCCCCCCCACCGACACCCAGCCCCTCCCACCCCACTGTCACCCAGCCCCTCCCCCCACCGACACCCAGCCCCTCCCCCCTACTGACACCCAGCCCCTCCCCCTACTGACACCCAGCCCTTCCCCCACCGACAACCAGCCCCTCCCCCATGACACCCAGCCCCTTCCTCCACCGACACCCAGCTCCTTCCCCACCGACACCCAGCTCCTTCCCCACCGACACCCAGTCCCTTCCCCACCGACACCCAGCCCCTTCCCCCACGCCGACACCAGCCCCTCCCCTCCCCCCCACCGACACCCTGCTCCTCCCCCACACCGACACCCAGCCCCTCCCCTCCCCCCACCGACACCCTGCTCCTCCCCCCACACCGACACCCAGCCCCTCCCCCACCGACACCCAGATGCCTTTTCTCCCACCGACACCCAGCCCCTCCCACCCAACCGATACTCAGCCCCTCCCCCTACACAGGCACCCAGTTCCTCCCCCCCACTGACCCCCAGCCCCTCCACCCCCCGCACCGGCACTCAGCCCCTCCCCCCCAGCTAAACCCAGTCCCTTCCCCCCCACCGACACCTATCGCCTTCCGCCCCACACCAACACTCAGCTCGTCCCCCACACAAACACCCAGTCCCCCCCACCGACATCTAGCGCCTTCCCTCCCACACCGATACCCAGCCCCTTTCCCACCCCTCCACCACCGACACTCCCCCCCACCCCCCCCCCCCCCCCACACCGACGCACCCTCCCCACCTCACTGACACTCCCCCACCCACCCCTTCACCAACATACCAAAATGTTGAAATGTTTTGTTAATGATGTGGACGAGTGGTAATTGGAGCGTTACCAGGGTTACAATGGGCTGAATGGTCTCTGCTTTATACTGGGTCTGGGCCAGGCATCTATCTGGGAACTTGTGGGGAGGCGGTGGCGGTGGCGTAGTGATATTGACAATGGACTAGTAAACCAGAAACCCCGGATAATCCGGGAACCGGGTTGGAATCCCGCCACGGCAGATGGTGAAATTTGAATCAAATAAAATCCGGAATTAAAAGTCTAATGGTGACCGTGAAACCAGTATCGATTGTCGTGAAAACCTATCTGGTTCACTGATGTCCTGTCGGGAAGGAAATCCGCCGTCCTTGTCCGGTCTGGCCTACACGTGACTCCAGACCCACAGCAACGTGGTTGACTCTTTACTGCCCCCTCAAGGGCAATTAGTGTTGGGCAATAAATGCTGGCACGGCCAGCGACGCCCACGTCCCGTGAGGGAATAAAAAAAACTTCACAAAGCTCAGATAAAGTACTCATATCAGTGCTCATTAACCAGCCAGGCCTCAATGTGGCTATGTTTTAGCAGCCTGACAGCCCCTGTTACTAATCACTGGGATTCAGCCTCCTCCATTTCCGGGAACGGGAATGTGTCAAACAGCGCTGGCAGCTAATGTTATTTATTTTTGATAAACACACAGGGAACACTGGAGTTTATCATGTGGCTGAGTGTTCGTCACATTCAGCGGAGGGTCTATTAATTCAACAACAGGCTAGCATTTGTGCAGATAAGCCAATGGATGCCTGGCTGCTGATTGACAGTCGAACCCTCTGCTTTTATGTTTAATTCATCTCCGTTTTCTTTCTGTCATCCTTCCCTGGCTGCCTCTGACAGCTTAACTGCAAAACCCTCACCCATCCCCCTCGCACTGCCCCCTCAGTGCTCACTAAGAAGGAACCATCCTCCCATTCCTGGCCTGTAATCCCCCCCCCCCCCCCCACCCATTCGCCCTCCCATTGCAATACCGACAGCCTTTAAGATATTTAAAACAAACGTTGATAATCAAATGTCTTTTTTTTTTTAAGGCCCGTACAATTACGATCAATCCTGTGGGCTTTCCTCCTCCGCCTTTAGGTACCAATACCCTAACAGGGCCTTGGCGGCCATTGACCTTCATTTCCGTTGAACTGTTCCATGGGTGGGCAAAGTACGGAAGTGCCCACTGCCCTTGTCTGGCCGAGCGCTAACCGTCTGGCTTCAGACTGGCCCAAAGGTTAGTGATGCTATCCACCGCACCAAGAGCGGCCCAGTGGTTGACCCTGCTCCCTCACAGTGCCAAGGACCCGGGCTCGATTCCGGCCTTGAGTAACCGTTCAGACAACCTAACCTATAGCACCTCACGCGATGCCCCCAACATGCTTCCAAGGCAATGAATTACGTTAGAGGCGTAGTTCCTGTTGTCGAGTAGGAAAACTTGCGCACAGGGAGCTCCCACAGAACAGCAACGTGACAATGTGCAGAGCTTACACCTTCTCCCCGTGGGTTTTCTTCGGGTGCTCCAGTTTCCTCCCACAGTCCAAAGATGTGCAAGTTAGTTGGGCCTAGGTTGGGTGCACTTCCAGCAGGTCGGTGCAGCCTTGATGGGCCGAATGGCCTCCTTCTGCACTGTAGGAATTCTATGGTAAGGCCACACCACCCATCCTGTGGGGCCCCTAGTTCCACCTGGGCTCTCACCTTGCACCCAATGCCACACGCCCCCTGGAGATGTCTTGGCAATGCAGTTCGCCACATCACGTGCTCTTCATTTTCTTCAGCTCCAGCCTTTCTCTGACAGTCAAGAGGGATTCCAAACCCGACCCCTGCATCCATCCAACCCCTTTTGGACATGATGGAAGAAGAGCAAAGGGAGCTCCTTCGGTGCCCTGGTCAATATTTATTCGTTCAACCAACTGATCCTCTGCACACTGTCACATTACTGTTTTATGGGAACTTCCTGTGCGCAAATTGCTGACGGGTTTCCTACTTGACAACAGGAACTACACCTCTAACATACTTCATTGCCTTGGAAGTACATTGGGGACATCACGTGAGGTGCTATAGGTTAGGTTGTCTGAATGGTTGGTTTGTGATGCAGAGCTGGGGGGTGTGGGGGAGCCCAAGAGCGGGGAAAGCACACCTTCATTCACTCGCCCTGACTGCAGTTTTAGTAGCAGATCAGTGAGCTAAAAGAGGAGCTGGGGCAGGAAAAGCAGCCCCAGTAGATTCAGGAACTGAGAGTTTGACAAAGATGTGACATCACCAGAAAAAGTTTTTGTGCCAGAAATTCCTTTCTGCCGTTTCAGGCCCACCAGATGTTCCAAGGGGGCCCCGGGAATGCGGGCTGACACAGTACTGAGCAGGCAACGCCACGGGTCAGTCCTCAGTGAGCTGCTTCAGGACAGTTGTGTTGTTACACATGCTCTGCATCCTGTTTCATACCAACTCCACGACTAAGGTGTTCACCGTGGCTAATTGAGGAGCCCTCAATCAGCTGGTTGTGGAAACACTCATCCCACCCTCCCCCCGGTACCCACCCCTCCCCCTGGGCCCCATCATTCCCCCCTCCTGAGCCCCACCCCTCCCCCAAGCCCCACCCTCCCCCTGAGCCCCACACCTCCCCCTCCTGAGCCCCAACTCTCCCCCCGAGCCCACCCCACCCCCCTCCCGAGCCCCACCCCTCCCCGCGAGCCCCACCCCTCCCCGGGCCCCACCCCTCCCCGGGCCCCAACCCTCCCCCAAGTCCCACCCCTCCCCAAGCCCCACTCCTCCCCCTGAGCCCCACCCCTCCCCCTCCTGAGCCCCACCCCTCCCGAGCCCCAGCGCTCCCCCCGAGCCCACTCCACCCCCCTCCCGAGCCCCACCCCTCCCCACGGGCCCCACCCCTCCCCCGGGCCCCACACCCCTCCCGATCCCCACCCCTCCCCGCGAGCCCCACCCCTCCCCAGAGCCCCACCCCTCCCCGCGAGCCCCACCCCTCCCCAGGCCCCACCCCTCCCCCTGGGCCCCACCCCTCCCCCAAACCCCACCCCTCCCCCGAGCCCCACCCTTCCCGAGCCCCACCCCTCCCCGATCTCCACCCTTCCCCCCTCCTGAGCCGCACCCCTCCCCCCAAGCCCCACCCCTCCCCCTGAGCCCCACCCCACCCCCTGAGCTCCACACCACCACCCTCCCGAGCCCCAACCCTCCCCCGAGCCCTCCCCACGAGCCCCACCCCTCCCTCTGAGCCCCACCCCTCCCCAAGCCCCACCCCTGCCCCTCCCGAGCCCCACCCCTCCCCCCGAGTCCCATCCCGAGCCCCACCCCTCCCCCTCCCCCACCCCAACCCCTCCCAAAGCCACACCACTCCCCCCAAGCCACACCCCTCCCCACTCCTCCATCCTAACCACACTACTCCCCCCGAGCCTCACACCTCCCCCTCCCGAGCCCAACCCCCTTCCCGAGCCCCACACCTGCCCCCAAGTCCCACCCCTCCCCCGAGCCCACCCCCTCCCCCGAGCCCACCCCTCCCCCGAACCCAACCCTCCCCTCCCGAGCCCACCCCTCCCCCTCCCGAGCCCGACCCATCCCCCTGAGCCCATCCCGAGCCCCACCCTTCCCCCGAGCCCCACCCCTCCCCAACCCCACCCCTCCCCCAGCCCAGCCCCACCCACCTCCCCAGCCCCACCCCATCCCCCTCTCCAGCCCCACCCCTCCCCCTGAGCCCGCCCCCCCACCCTGAGCCCCACCCCTCCCCCCGAGCCCACCCCACCCCCTCCCAAAGCCACATCCCTCCCCCAGAGCCTCCCGAGCCCAACCCTCCCCTTCCCGAGCCCCACCCTTCCCCCTGAGCCCCACCCCTCCCACTGAGCCCCACCCCTCCCCCTCTCCAGCCCCACCCCTCCCCCTGCCCAGCCCAACCACAACCCCCAAGCTCCACCCCTCCCTCCCCCACCCCTCCCCTTGCGAGCCCCACCCCTCCCCAGCCCCATCCCTCCCCCTTGCGAGCCCCACCCCTCCCCAGCCCCATCCCTCCCCAGCCACACCCCTCCCAGCCCCATCCCCCACACCCCTCCCAGCCCCATCCCCCACACCCCTCCCCATCCCCAACCCACCCCTCCCTCACCCCAGCCCCACCCCTCCCAGCCCCATCCCTCCCCCGCCCCAGCCCTCCCTCCCCAGCCTCACCACCAGCCCCACCACTCCCCAGCCCCACCCCTCCCCAGCCCAACCTCCCCCTCCCCAGCCCCACCACTCCCCCTCCCCAGCCCCACCTCTCCCTCCTCCCAAGCCCCACCTCTCCCTCCTCCCAAGCCCCACTCCCCTAACCAGCCCCACACACCTAACCAGCCCCACCCCTCCCCAGCCCCACCTCTCCCCCTCCCAAGCCCCACCCCCCTAACCAGCCCCACCCCCCTAACCAGCCCCACCGCCGCCTCCCTCCCCTGCCCCACCCCTCATCCACCATCTCCCCACCCCTCCCCACACAGCCCTTGCTCCCCCCATCCTTTCCGGCTCATCCCCTCCCTTCCCCATCCAATCCTCCCCCCGATGACCTCCTCCTCCCCATCCGCTCCTCCTCCACTGCCCCACCCCCTCCTTCCCCATTCCCTCCCCCCCATCCCCCCTCCTCCCCCCCACCCGCCCCATCCCCCCTCCTCCCCTGCCCCACCCCTTCGCCTGATTGATTCCGGGGATGAAAGGGTTGATGTGTGAGGAGCGATAAACAGTTTGGGTTTGTACTCGCTGGAGTTTAGAAGGATGAGAGGGGATCTGATCGAGGTGTATAAAATACTAAAAGGAATTGATAAAGTAAATGTAGATCAAATGTTCCCCCTTGTGGGGAATCTTGATCAAGAGATCACAGATTGAGAGGCGGTAGATTTAGAACTGAGATGAGGAGGAACTACTTCTCGCAGAGGATGGTGAATTTGTGGAATCGCTGCCCCCATAGTGCGGTGGAATCGGAGTCAGTAAATGGTTTCAAGAAGGAGATAGATGTATTTCTGATTTTTAAAACGGGTTAAAGGGACATGGGGAACAGTTGGGGAGGTGGATTTGAGTCGAGGAAGAGATCAGCCCTGATCTGATTGAATTGCGGAGCAGGCTCGAAGGGCTGAATTACCGACTTCTGCTCCTAGTTCCCATGTTCCCTGCCATCCCTGGCCCCACCCCTTCTCCTCCCAGTCCTGCCCCTCCCCTTCCTTCTCCCTTCCTGCACCTCCCCCCTATCCTGCCCAGACCCTCCTCTGCCTCCCTCCCCTGCTCCACACGTCCACCTCCCTCACCGCTCCTCCGGCGCTCCTCCTCATCCCTCTCCGTCCCACCCACTCGACCTCCTCCTCCCCCTATCCTGCCCAGCCCCTCTTCCTCCTCCACCCTCCCCGAACCTCCTCCACCCTCCCCTGCCCTCGCCCACCTCTTCCTCCCTCCCCTGCCCTCGACTGCCTCCTCCTCCCCCCTGCCTGCGCCCGCCTCCTCCTCCCTCCCCTCGCCCTCCCCACCCTTGCCCCCCTCCAGCCCTCGCCCCCCTCCACCCCCCCAGCCCTCGCCCCCTCTATTCCCTCCCCTCCTAACCTCCGCCCCTGCTCTTGCCCCCCTCCCCAGCCCTCGCCCCCCTCCACCGCCCCAGCCCTCGCCCCCTCTATTCCCTCCCCTCCTAACATCCGCCCCTGCTCTTGCCCCCCTCCCCAGCCCTCGCCCCCTCCCCTGTACACGCTCCCTCCCCTACCATTGCACCCCTCCACCCCCCCAGCCCTCGCCCCTCTATTCCCTCCCCTCCTAACCCCCACCTTTGCTCTTGCCCCCTCCCCAGCCTTCGCCCCCTCCCCTGTCCTCGCCCCCACCCCTGCCCGTGCCCCCCCTGTCCTCGCCCCCCCACCCTCCCCTCTCCCCCGGCCCCTGCCCCACCCTCTCCCCAGCCCCTGCCCCACCCTCTCCCCAGCCCCTGCCCCACCCTCTCCCCCATCCCCACCCCACCCTCTCCCCCATCCCCACCCCACCCTCTCCCCCATCCCCACCCCACCCTCTCCCCTGGCTCCTGCCCCACCCTTTCCCCCACCCTCTCCCCTGGCCCCTGCCCCACCCTCTCCCCGACCCCACCCTCTCCCCCGGCCCCACCCTCTCCCCCGGCCCCTGCCCCACCCTCTCCCCCGGCCCCTGCCCCACCCTCTCCCCCACCCCACCCTCTCCCCCGGCCCCTGCCCCACCCTCTCTCCCACCCCACCCTCTTCCCCGGCCCCTGTCCCACCCTCTCCCCGGCCTCTCGGTGAGACAACCAGAGCGATCCCACCTCCCGTTGCCAATTTCTTGGATCTTGCTGTGCGTAAATCAGCTGATTCCTCCCAAATTGCCAACTGTGGCGGAAATTTGACGGCAAAAACGAGGAGGGAGGGAGGAAGAGGTGGGGGCTGTGCCGGGCGCTACATCAATGCAGGTCCTTCCCTGCTCTGAAAACTGTCACTAGACAGAGAGAGAGACAGAGACAGGGGGACAGAGAGAGAGTCAGAGAGAGTCAGAGACAGAGACAGAGGGACAGACAGAGAGAGAGAGAGAGACAGACAGAGAGAGAGACAGGGACAGAGAGACAGACAGAGAGAGAGACAGAGGGACAGACACAGAGAGAGAGAGACAGAGACAGCTGACAACCACCGCGCTTCCAGATCAGAGGCTCAATGAACAGGTCGCCCGCAGTCAGCCAGATGTTGCCGATACCATTCCAGACTGACCCTGCTATCCCCCCCCCCCCCCCCCCATCAACATCACCCCTGCCCACCCACCCCCATCAGCAGCCCCCCTGTCAAATCCCACATTCCTTCCACCGCTGGCGCTGTGAGGCTGGGACCTCTTTGGGGGGGAACCCCAAGCCAAAAAACAGGATTGATTCAAAACATCTGGGCCCGGGAACCACAGAAGTCTCAGTGTCTCTCTCTCTCATCGTCTCCCCCCGGAGGGGGGGGGGAGGAGTCTGCATTTTTTCTTTGGGGGGGGGGGGAGAGGGAAGAGGAAGAAAAAAGACAGAAAAAGGGGAGAGTTGGGGGGGGGGGGGGTCTGTGCGAATAGAGAGAGAGAACTTCAAACAATTGATGGCAACTTTTAAAAAACTTTCTCCAAAGCAATTACCCACTCGCCACGCCCATGGCTCAATAGTTGGAACAAAACGGTTTCGTCTTCATGGCTCAGATGCTGATCAGAAAATATTTTAAAACTTTTTTTTCATTTAAAGGGAAGATCGGACTAGTTTTCACTCCGGTTGCAGCCAATTTTTTTGCGGGGGGGGGGGGAAGGATTAAAAAAAAAATTAAGACGCAAATGTCCTCTTGAATGGAAAAATAAAGCTTCTTCGGTAGGTCAACGCCTGTCTTTAGGTCGTTTGCGGATGTATCTGTGTAGGTTTCAGGTCGATTTCACAGAGGCAGTGAGATTTCAGCAGAAACTGACATCCAGAAAGAGCAGCCACTAGCTTCCCTTCTCCCTCTCCCTCCCCGCCTCTGATCCCAGCAACTCCTAGACATCAGCGATGAGCAGAAACAAACATGACACTTAACACACAGGGAGATTCTGTCTCAAAACTAAAAGGGATGGGGGGTGGGGAGGGGGTAGACGAATCCTTACCTGGATTCCTTGAAACTCTCCGAGCCCGCTCTTTTATTTATTAATTATTTGTTTTGTTGTTGTTGTGGAGTTGGAACTTGCAGAGAGAACTCGCAGAACACAAAACCCCGCACACGGTCCCAGCTCAGAACAACGCCCTCCCCACAACTTGAGGGCGTTAAAGGGACCGCTTCATCCTTTGAGCATCACTCATCTCCCACCCCTACCCCACCCCTCAACTAGCTCACAAGGATTGTGCGTGTGCGTTTATTTCCCCATCTGACTTGATTATTGGGTCAGAGTTCCTTAATTCTTTCAATTAAATTTATTTTATTGGATAAAGCTGGCTTTTTTTTTAAGACTTCATTTACAGGATGTGGGTATTCCTGGTTCGGCCAGCGTCTATTGCCCATCCCCTAGTTGCCCCTCAGAAGGTGGTGGTGAGCCGCCTTCTTAAGTCGCGGCAGCCCCGGCGCTGTTAGGGAGGGGGTGCTGGGATTTTGACCCGGCGACGGGAAAGGAACTGCCGATTTGTTTCCAAGTCGGGGTGGTGAGTGGCTAGGAGGGGAACCTCCAGGTGGTGGAGGTTCCCAGGTATCTGCAGCCTCTTGTCCTTCTGGGTGGTAGTGGTCGTGGGTTTGGAAGGTGCTGCCAAAGGAACCTTGGTGAGTTGGTGCAGTGCATCTTGCCGATGGTACGCACGGCTGCCACTGTGCGTCGGTCGTGGAGGGAGGGAATATTTGTGGAAGGGGGAGCAATCAAGCGGGGCTGCTTTGTCCTGGATGGTGTCGAACTTCTTGAGTGTTGTTGGAGCTGCACTCATCTTGCAAGTGGAGAGTATTCCATAACACTCGTGACTTGTGCCTTGTAGATAGTGGACAGGCTTTGGGGGGTCAGGAGGTGAGTTACTCGCTGTAAGATTCCTAGCTCTGATAGCCACTGTATTAATATGGCTAGTCCAGTTCAGTTTCTGGTCAATGGTAACTCCCCAGTATGTTGACTCTCTCTTGTTGACTCACTGCTGTGACTCAGAAGTCCCAAGTGCAGAGATTCCATCGCCTTTACTAAAAACAAGAAATATTGCAGAGGCTGGAATGCTGAAATAATAAGACAGAAACATGCTGGAAACAATTCAGCAGCTCAGACCGCCTCTGAGAGAGCGAGAGAGGAGTGACATCTCGAGTCAGCGAGACCCCGCTGAGCTTTTGTTCCAGCACCTCCTGTCGTGACTCCATCACCCGAATCCAGACTGGTACTGAGAGAGTGCCGCACTGTCAGAGGCACCGCCTTTCCGGTGAGACGTTAAATCGGAGGCACCGTTCGCACTCTCAGACACTTTTGCGAAGCAGAGCCCCCACCCCCTCCTTGTCATTCCACCAACTTCACCAAAACCCATTACCTAATGGCTATCCAGTCCAGATTGATGACTGTGAGATCTTCTTGTACAGGGAGACAGCAGAATTGTGTTACTATGACCCGACTAGTAATCCAGGCACCCAGGCTAATGCCCTGGGCGTCACGGGTTCAAACCCCACTGTGGCAGCTAGTCGAACTTAGATTAATTAATAAAACCTGGGATCATAGAATCCCTCCAGAAGGAGGCCGTTTGGCCCATTGAGTCTGCACCGACCCTCCGAAAGAGCACCCTACCCAGACCCATTCCCCTTTCCTATCCCTGTAACCCCACCTATACTACACATCTTTTGGACACCAAGGGGCAATTTTAACTTGCCCATTCATCTCAGTAATGGCGACCATGAAACTATCGCCGATTGTTGTAAAACCCCATCTTGGTCACTGAACGTCCTTTAGGGAAGGAAATCTGCCATCCTTTTCTGGTCTGGCCTACACGTACTGTACGGAGAGGGCACTGCCAACCATTCAGGGCTTCTACAGTTCTTGCCACGTACAGCACCTCAGCTCAACCCTCCAGCCCAAGGGGGACACAGTGTAAAATACAGCTGAAAATAGATGTGACAATACCCACCTCCCGCTCTCCCCCCCCCCCCCCACCCCCGCATGGGCTTGCTCCTCCCTGTGGCACGGTGACACAGTGGTCAGCACAGTTGCTTCACAGCGCCAGGGACCTGGGTTCGATTCCCGGCTTGGGTCACTGTCTGTGCGGAGTCTGCACGTTCCCCCACCGTTTGCGTGGATTTCCTCCGGGCGTTCCGGTTTTCTCCCACAAGACCCGAAAGACCTGTTTGCTAGGTGAATTGGACATTCTGAATTCTCCCTCCGTGTAACTGAACAGGCGCCAGAATGTGGCGACGAGGGGCTTTTCACAGTAACTTCATTGCAGTGTTAATGGAAGCCTACTTGCGACACTAATAAACAATATTATTATCTCCAAATCTTACCCAGCCCTCTGAGACCTCTGTGCCCCTTCCAATTCTTCCCCCTTACACATCCTCAAATTCCTTAGCTCCAACATTGGCAGCTGTGCCTTCAGCTACCCCGACGTAACATCTGGAATTCCCTCCCCTGAACCCCTCTTTCCTCCTGATGTAGAACCCAGATCTTTAACCTAGCTTTTGGCAGCCATCCTAATATTTTCTCGTGTGCCTCAGGAAGAATTTACCTTTGATAACGCCCTGAATCACCCTGGAACACTTGTGTAACAAACGTATGAATTAGGATCTGGACGAGGCCACTCGGCCCCTCGAGCTGTGCCGCCACTCAATAAGATTCAGGGCTGTAAAAGGATTGTAACCTCAACCCCACATTTCCGCCTTACTCCCAATAACCTTCCACCCTCTTGCTTGACAAGAACCTATCTGGCTCAACCTTAAAAGTATTTCCAGCCTTTGCTTCCCCATTGCCTTTTGAGTTCCAAAGACGGATTTTGTATTTTTAAAACATTACTGGGTAAAAAGGTGCTACACAAATGCAGTTTCACGTTGGTATTGTCACTAGGGAGCAGGGAGAATAGACATCATTTGTGATGCCACGCACCTCTCAGGGGTATGTGCAAGGCTGCATTGTGAAGATAGGTCCCTTTAACCAGCAATGACTCCTCCCACCTCCTTATAAGCTCCTTTCCATCAAACTGTTCCATTTGCTCAAATTTAAAATCCAGGGGGAGGGGCTGTGGCAGTCTCCGAAACTGTGAAAAAGCCGTTCTCCGTGCCAGTGTCGCACAGTTTTGCTGTGTTCACCTTCGGAATGAGACTTTGTGTTGGACACATCTATTCATGGGATTGGCCCCAGCAGAATGTCTCAGCCTCCGTGTTGTTGAGCAACTGAACTCCACGGCGGAAAATAAACTTACACTTCAGTCCCCTTGCTCCCAAGTTAATTCATTCAAGTTGTCTGCCCTGGGCTGGAGGGGAACCTACGGTGGGAGGGGGAGAACCCAGTTGTGGTGGTCACCAACGACATAGATCGGACAAGTCCTGGATGTTTACAGCACGGAAACAGGCCCTTCGGCCCAGCTTGTCCATGCTGCCCAGTTTCTGTCACTAAGCTAGTCCCACTTGCCCGCATTTGGCCCATATCCCTCTATACCCACCCTGCCCATGTAACTGTCTAACTGTTTTTTAAAGGAAAAAATCGTACCCGCCTCTACCACTGCCTCTGGCAGCCCGTTCCAGATGCTCACCACCCTCTGTGTGAAGAAATTTCCCCTCTGGTCTCTTTTGTATCTCTCGCCTCGCACCTTAAACCTGTGCCCTCGAGTTCTAGACTCCTCTACCTTTGGGAAAAGATGTTGACTATCTCCCTTATCGATGCTCCTCATTATTTTATAGACCTCTATAAGATCACCCCATGCCTCCTACGCTCCAGGGAAAAAAGTCCCATCCTATCCAGCCTCTCCCTATAGCTCAGACCATCAAGTCCTGGTAGCATCCTCGTAAATCTCTTCTGCACTCTTTCTAGTTTAACAATATCCTTCCTGGTGACCAGAGCTGAACACGGTATTCCATGTGTGGTCTTACCAATGTCTTGTACAATGTCAACAAGACGTCCCGACTCCTGTATTCAATATTCTGACCAATAAAACCTAGCAGGGGACTTCCGGTGACGGCAGGCGGGAGGCAGCCACGCGTTGGAGGGCTCCCATTCGGGAACAGCATTGTCGGGGGTTAACGCCCGGTCCTAGGGCCAGCGAAGGCAGTAAAAGTCGGGAGACAGCACAGAGGAGGGGAATGTCGAAGACCAGCAAAAAAACGGCCGTAAAAAAAGCAGCTGAAAGTCCGTCGGGGAGTGGAAATGTCACCGCGGGGTCACCAAGGAAAATGGAGGCTGGAGCACCAGGGGAGGTCGCACTGCTTACGGCTGAAGAAATAACTAAGGTGCTGGCTGCGGAATTCGAAAGACAGTTTACAAAATACATGAGGAAGGAGATGAGGGAGGTTTTGAGTGTGCTGGTGGAGGAGGCGGTTTCCCCGGTGACGACGGCGGTGGCGAGCGCAGTGGCGGAGGTGCGGGAGCAAGGGGAGGCGCTGAAGGAAGTGGAGGAGACGTTATTACAGCACGGTGATCAACTTGCCTCGATGGGGTAGGAGATGCAGAAGGTGATGGACATTAACAAGGATCTGCGAGGAAAAATGGAAGACCTGGAAAACAGATCCAGGCGACAGAATTTGAGGATTGTGGGGCTGCCCGAAGGAGTTGAAGGACCGAAGCCGATTGAGTATTTTGCCGCGATGCTGGTGAAACTATTGGGGGAGGGGGAGGATCCCTCCCGATATGAACTGGATCGGGCTCATCGGTCGTGGAGGCCTGTACCAAAGGCGAGTGAGCCACCAAGGGCAGTGACTCTGTGCTTCTGTAGGTACAGGGCGAAGGAGAAGGTCCTGTGCTGGGCCAAGCAGAAGCGGGTGGTGCAGTGGGCTGGAGCTGGTATACGTGTATACCAGGACTTTACGGTGGAGCTGGCGAGGAGGCGGGCTGCCTTCAACCGGGTGAAGAGGGCACTGTACATTGGTAAGGTGCAGTGCGGCATTGTATATCCAGCGAAGCTGAGGGTGACTTATAAGCTCAGGGACTTTTATTTTGGAACGGTGGAAGCAGCGGAGGAGTTTGCGAAGGCAGAAGGACTGTGGCAGAACTGACAAACTGAGGAATGGCCATGTGCCGATGTAACCTCATGACTGTATTTTCTTCTTTTTTGTTTCACTGCATGCGGGTGTAGGGGCTAAAGGAGCCAATGTTGTATATATTTGGACAAGGGAAGTGATGGGACTTTCACTCGAAATGAGGGCTCTTTGGGGTGTAGGTGGATATGCGGGGTGTGTGAGCTAAAAGGGGGATCTTTGGGCTTTCCTAGGGCCGGTCAAGGGGGAAAGGGACCCGGGTGGGGGCCTCCACGCTGGCCGGTTTAAGCCGGCCAGTGAACGGGAGTGAGGTGGGGGGAGGGGCTGCGGCCATCGGAGCCTGGCAGAACAGGGTCCGAGTGGTCTAGCCGGGGTGGAAAGTTGGGGGGAAGGAACCGAGGTTGGGAGGAGGAGTTTTACAAGAGGCAGTGGACGGGAGGAGCTGGAGACTTGGGGGGGCGGGGGGCGTGATGTACAACTCTTGGGTATCATGTACGGTACTCTCTCAGAGGCTGGATGGCGTTGAGTGTAGGGGGGGGGGGGGAGGGGGAGTGGACTCTATAGGTCAATGGTGACCATGGGCGGTCCCGGACTCCTTTTTCTTTTTCTCCTTTGTTTTTTGTTTCCACCGTGGGAGGATTTGGTTTATTGGATGCATATATTGACAGGTGGGCCGTTGTTTGGGGTGGTGGGAGGATGGGATCATTGGTATTGTTAAGGGGATTGATTTTGTATTTGTTACCATTTACTGTTTGGGGGTGGGGTATAAATATTTGAAGGAAAATGTGAAAATGTAGAATAAAAAAATATTTTTCAAAAAATAAAACCTAGCATGCTGAATGCCTTCTTCATCAACCTGTTCACCTGCGACTCCACCTTCAAGGAACTATGAAGCTGTACTCCTCGATCTCTTTGCTCTATAACTCACCCCAACTCCCGACCATTAACTGAGTAGGTCCTGCCCAATGCATCACCTCACATTTATTTAAATTAAACTCCATCTGCCATTCATCGGCCCACTGGCCCAATTGGTCAAAATCCTGTTGCCATCTTATATAACCTTCATCGCTCTCCAGGTTCTGCTTAGGAGCTATGAACAGCTGGGTTGGGTGGGGTGGGGGGGGAGGGGTGGGGGGGGAGGGGGTTAAAAAATAAAGCAGAACCTTAAAGATAATAATCTCTGGATTGTCACCTGAGCCGCAAGCGAATTGCCGTAGGGGCGATAAGGTTAGAGGGAGAAATATGTGGCTCGAAGACTGGTGTGGGTGAAATGGGTCTCGATCATTGGGGTTCTGGCACCAGTACTGGGGAAAGTGGAGCTATACCGTTCAGAGGAACTTCACCTGAACTTGGGTTCTGGTAAGTCACATGGTTAGGGTGGTGGAGAGTGTTTTAAGATTGAAAATTAGGGGAAGGGATCATGTGAGGGGGGATGTAGTAAAGATGCAGGGTAGCGATTTGGGTATTGATAACCAGAGAGGCAGGAAGGGACAGAACGTACAAACTTACGAGTTAGCTAGTAGATATGGCCGGAGAGTGCAAAAACAGTAAAGGGTTAAAGGCTCTGTAGCTAAATGTGTCCAGCATTCATAACAAAATGGATGAATTGTCAGCACAAATGGAACAAATAGGACTGAGCTGTTAGCCATTAGGGTGATATGGTGGCAAGGTGAGCAGGACTGGGATCTGATAATTGAAGAGTGTTTGATATTTCAGAAAGACATGAAGCTGGGAAAAGATGGTGGGGTAGCGCCATTAATTCAGGATAACAACATAACTGCAGTAGCACCGTGCCACCGTGCTGCTCTCCCCGTGTCTGCGTGGGTTTCCTCCAGGTGCTCCACTTTCCTCTCACAGTCCAAATATGTTGAGGTTAGGTGCATTGACCATACTAAAATTGCCCCTTAGTGTCCAAAAAGTTAGGTGGGCTGCAAAAATGTGCGGTACAGAGGGAGCTCGAAAGAGCAAAATGTAGAACCAGTTTGGATAGAGATAAGAAATAGGAGAGGTAAGAGATTACTTGCGGGAGTAATTTAAAATTCTGTAATTGTGGGAGTAATTTAAAAGCCCCCTAACACCACAGTTACATATTAGGCCAGAGTATACAGGAAGAGGTAAATGGGGTATATGAGAGAGATACTGCAATTATCATCACTGACATTAATCGAAATGTTGATTGGATGAATCAGATTGCCAAAGGTAGCCTTGGAACCATAGAATCCCGACAGTGCAGAAGGAGGCCATTCGGCCCATCGAGTCTGCACCAACCCTCTGAAAGAGCACCCTGCCTATGCCCAATCCCCCGCCTTACCCCCATAACCCCACCCAACCTGCACATCTTTGGACTGTGGGAGGAAACGGGGTCACCTGGAGGAAACCCACGCACACATGGGGAGAATGTGTAAACTTCACATAGACAGTGACCCAAGGCCAGAATTGAACCTGGGTCACTGGCACTGTCAGGCAGCAGTGCTAACCACTGTGCCACCGTGCTGCTCTCTCTGTGTCCATGTGGGTTTCCTCCAGGTACTCCGCTTTCCGCTCACAGTCCAAAAGTGTTTAGGTTAGGTGCATTGGCCATGCTAAAATTGCCCCCATGGCGTTCAAAAGGTTAGGTGGGCTGCAGAAATTTGAGGCACAGAGGGAGCTGTTTGCAAGCCAAGGTGGTGAGTGACTTGGAGGGGAACCACCCAGGTGGTGGGGTTCCCAGGTATCTGCCATACTTGGCCTTCTCGATGGTAGTGGGCATGGGTTTGGAAGGTGCTATCTCTGGACCCTTACTGAGTTTCATCAGGGCATGGGACACATGGCTGCCTCTGTTCGTTGGTTGTGGAGGGATTGAATTATTGTGGAAGGGGGAGCAATCAAGGTGACTGCTTTATCCTGGATGGTGTCGAGCTTCTTGAGTGTTGTTGGAGCTGCACTCATCCAGGCAAGTGGAGGGGTTGGCATTACACTCCTGACTTGTGCCTTGTAGATGGTGGACAGGCTTTGTGGGGGTCAGGAGGTGAGTTACTCACCATACGATTCCTAGCCTTTGACCTGCCCTGGTAGCCACAGTATTAATGTGGCTGGGTCCAGTTCAGTTTTGATCAACAGTAACCCCCAGGATGTTGATTGTGGGGGATTCAGCGATGGTAATGCCATTGAACGTCAAGGGGTGGTGGTTAGTGTAGCCATGTAAAATGGCTGACTCCCGATTAGAATGGCCAAACCCCGATTTAAAATGGCGAACGGAAGAGGCTGATGGGAAAATCAGCCAACAGGACTCAAACAGACAGCTGCAGGTAAAACAGTGTATTCGCCTCTGGGGAAGCCAGACCGAATCGATACCTGCAGCCATCAACATCACAACAACCCAGCCATCTGCATATTAATCAGCAATCCCCGGGAATAATTGATACAAAATAGACACACAAAGCCGACCCAGACTTTTCGGCGCCAGCAGGAGCTGACACAAAGAGAGGTAAACGACCACCCCTCGATCAAGGAATCGCTCCAGCATTGGAGAATATCGAATATTGGGACCAAGTCCAATCACTTGGGACCAGGTACAAGGTCTGCCCCGAGAGGTAGGAAGCCCCTGGGGACTATAAGAATAGGGGCCAAGTTCAAAACGACCCTTCTTCTCCTCTCCGCACCCTTCGAGACCCTTCTGCAAGAGAAAGTAAGTTTTACTCCAACGTTCGCTACCAGATCGACACTCCTGACTATCGACCTGTACCAGCTTTGAATCCCGCAGGCTCAGAACCCATTCGAAAGGCCATTCGTTTCCCTGACCTGGTGGGCCATTTCCAAAGTTAAGTATTGGCCTGTTAGTTGTAGGAAGTAGCTTAGAGGTAGAATTAATGTATAAGTATTGATTGCTGTGTATAATAAATGAGCGTTGATTTAACTCTTACTAAGCGGTGTGTTGGATTATTAATCATTACTCGGACTTGAACCACGTGGCGGTATCAGAAAGATACCTGGCGACTCAAGAGCAAAGGTGACAGAATTAGAGCAATTAAACTAAGGCTAAAACGAGCAACATTAGATCCTCTCTTGTAGGAGATGGTCATTGCCTGGCACTTGTGTGGCACGAATGTAACTTGCCACTTGTCAGCCCGAGCCTGGATATTTTCCTGGTCTTGCTGCATTTGGATATGGACTTTGCCATTCTCAGAGGAGTCGCGAATGGTGCTGAACATTGTGCAGTCATCCACAAACATCCCACGTCTGACCTTATGATGGAAGAGAGGTCATCGATGAAGCAGCTGAAGATGGTTGGGCCTAGGACACTACCAAAGAGAACAGGTAGTGTTATAAAAGTAGGGAAGATTTTACTGCAACGATACAATGCCTTGGTGTGACCACATCTGGAACACCATGCACAGTGTACGTTTCCTTATTTGAAAAAGGCTACGATTACATCAGAAGCAGTTCAGAGGAGGTTAATTTGGCTGATTGCTGGGGTGAAGGGGTTATCTTCCGAGGAAGGGTTGGACAGTTTCGGCCTGTCCCTGATGGAGTTTAAAAGAATGAGTGGAGACCTTAGGGAAACATATAAGGTCCTTAGGGGACATAATAGGGTGGATATTGGGAGGATACCGAGGGGGAGTCTAAAACGAGAGGGCAGAGTTTAAAGATAAGGCATCTCCGCTTTAAGGTGGAGTTGAGGAGAATGCTTTTCTCTCAGAATTTCGTGAGTCTGTGAAATGTTCTTCACCAGAAAGCAGTGGAGGCTGGGTCAGTGAATTTATTCATAGCCGAGTTAGACAGAGTAAGGAACATGGAGCTAAATCTGCAACACGGTGAACCATGGAATGGGGAGCAGGCTCGAAGGGCTGACTGGCCTAAACCTGCATCTAAGTCCAACGTTGCTCTGCAAGTTTGCCCCCCCACATGGTTTCTGCTACTATTTCATTCAAATTAATGGCTGGTTCATATTTCACTGCAGCAATCAACTTTTAATTTTCAGGAGTGCACGGGGTCCAGGAGTGAGCAACGCATCAGCTGCACATCATCAAGAGGGAGCGTTCTGATGACTCTCGGATGAACTGACCCTGCCCGCTCTCTCAGGTGGACGATCCCAAGCTACTATTCCAAAGAAGAACAGGGAGGTTATCCCCTGTTCCCTGGGCCAACATTCGTCCCTCAATCAACAATGCAAAGTTAAAAAAAACACCGCTTTAAAAGCAGAATACTGAGGATTCTGGGGATCTGAAATGAAAACGGGAAATTCTGGGAGTACTGAGCAGTTCAGGTACCATCAGTGGCGAGAAATGGATGACGTTTGAGCTGAAACATGAACTTTGTTTCTCGACACAGATGCGGCCGACTTAGATTGGAATGAATTGTCTCATTGTGGCTGGTGTGTGTTGTACACTGACCAGGTCAGGACACTGTACAGGACACTGAAACCCTCTCCGAACAGTACGTGGCTCTCAGCTTATAATCACTGTGTAGTCTATATAACATTGTGGCTGTTCGACTAGGTCACCTGATCAGGGAGAGGATGATTCTGCTGCCTTGTTGATAAGGAACATGAATTGATCAGACCCTGTGAGAGAGCTCACGCTTGCTGCTTTTACTGATGCACAGACCTCGAGAAAGGCTCAGTTATTGACAGTCGGTCAGTTACTCGATGAGTGGAGCTACCAATCTCAGTTGAAAACCAAAGTCATCAAAGTTTAGTGTCAATGTATCAGCAAGTACGTGCTTTGTCAATTACATTCTTAAGCTAATTGCCTTATTAAAAACAGATGATGATCATTGGCTCAAACTCCAAAAGCACATAAATGGTCACAACTGGAACAGTTGCGGCGGGGGAACCATAAGGAGGTTGTATCTCTACCGAGCTGTGTGTAAAATAGACTTGCTGAAGGTAAAAGACAAGCTGCTGCATTATTCCCCGATCATATACTAGGATTGATATTAACATTTAGTGCGCCCCATCTATGGATTACATTCAACAATGGGAGATCCTGGAGATTTGTCTTGAACCTACCTTCTAAACAACAGATATGAAGGGAAACTTACCTTTATGTGGCTCTTTACATGTCATCAGGACATTCCATAGTGCCCCACAGCTCATGAATTACCTTTAACGTGAGGCACTGTTCTTACGTAGGCAACGATGGCAGCCA
Source organism: Scyliorhinus torazame (assembly GCF_047496885.1). Taxonomy (NCBI): domain Eukaryota; kingdom Metazoa; phylum Chordata; class Chondrichthyes; order Carcharhiniformes; family Scyliorhinidae; genus Scyliorhinus; species Scyliorhinus torazame. The sequence goes on along the minus strand of NC_092735.1, from coordinate 16,986,982 downwards.
GCAGACCCACGAACAGAAAATGATGTGAATGACTGCTGGCTTTGTGTCACTGATGTTGACGGTGCTGTGAGTACTTCCTGCTTCTCTCCCCTAAACAAGAGCAATGGGATCCTTTACATTCAGGCAAACATGAAAATGTAGCCAAATGATGGCCCGATTTGCGCAGTTGCGGTCGATTTTTGGCAGGATCACCATGTCACTGCATTGCATTCCGCAGTTGCAATGATCCAAAATCATTTCTCAGGGGTTGTTTTTGGCCCGTTCAAAAGTCGGAAGAATCGATCGGGAGCAGGAGAGGGAGGCTAAAGAAACAGCACAAATCAGAATACGCTACAGGCAGGCGACATTAATTGGCTCCCCTTTCATTGGTACGACCTGAAATTGGGGGAAGTGACAGGGCTTCAGAATCAGATGGGATAAGGAATCAGTTTAAGAGGTGGAAGGGGCCTCTTTGGGGCAGAAGTTGCAGCAGTTCCATATCTGACAGAGGCAGCGTGATGGGGGATATTTGATTAATATGAGAAGGTAGAGAAACACAAGAAAATGTAAATATTTGCGTGAGCTGAGAGTGACTGCCCTTGACATCAAGGCAGCATTTGACCAAATGTGGCTGTGGTAGTATGCATTAGGGGTCATGTGGGACTGTGAAGCCGTGATGTCATTGGCTGACAGATCTCGGGTCCTGGTTGGCCGTTGACCTCTAGCTGCGCCCTGAAGGCGGAGTATAAGAACCAGGTGTCCTCCCCCGCAGGCCAGTCTACTACTGAACTGCGGGGGAACAGTCACGCTTAATAAAGCCTCATCGACTTCGCTCTATTCGTCTCTCGGAGTCTTTGTGCGCTACAATTTATTAAGCATGACTAAAGGACTATGGAGCTCAGGATCATCCCGGAATGCCTGAGGATCAGCCCCCACGCAGTGAACGCAGCAGTAGCTTTCAAGCACTGGCAGACTTGTTTCGAGGCCTACCTCAGAACGGCCCCCGGCCGGGTCACAGAAGACCAAAATCTACAGGTCCTGCACTCGAGGTTAAGCACGGAGATTTTCTCTCTCATCGAAGACGCAGAGGATTTCCAGACGGCGTTCGCAGCACTAAAAAGTCTCTATGTTCGCCCAGTAAACCAGATCTACGCTCGCTATCAACTCGCAACGAGACGGCAAAGTCCCGGAGAATTGATAGATGAATTCTACGCCGCGCTACAAATTTTGGGACGGGCCTGCAGCTGCCCGCCGGTGAACGCAAATGAACACACAGACATGTTAATGCGCGATGCTTTTGTGGCAGGTATGAACTCCTCCCAAATCCGCAAAAGACTTTTAGAAAAAGAGTCGCTAGGACTCTCAGAGGCACGGGCCCTAGCAGCCTCCCTGGACGTGGCCGCGCGAAACGCCCGTGCCTACGGCCCCGACCGCGCGGCAGCCCATTGGGCTCCGTACGCACCCATCGCGACAAACCCCCCCCCCCCCCGGACACCCCACAGGCTTGCGCGGTTCAAACGCCAAGTCGCACCGGGGGAGCCCGCTGCTATTTCTGCGGCCAGGCGAAACACCCCCGGCAGCGCTGCCCGGCACGCGCAGCGATCTGTAAGAGCTGCGGGAAAAAGGGCCATTTCGCGGCTGTGTGCCGGTCCCGGGAGGTCGCCGCTGTCCCAGGAGAACAGGGAGCCCTGCACGCCTTTTACGCTCCCCAACCCCCCCCAGCGCCCCATGTACGACCCGCAGGCGCAACCACTTTGGGTCCCGACCACCGCTCTCCCCGGAGAAGAGGGAGTTCTGCGCGTCTCTAACGCTCCCCAACCCCCCCCCCCCCCCGCGCCCCATGTATGACCCGCCGGCGCTACCACTTTGGGTCCCGGCCACTGCTGTCCCCAGAGAAGAGGGAGTCCTGCGTGTTCCTAACGATCCCCAACCCCCCCAGCGCCCCATGTGCGACCCGCAGGCGCCGCCATTTTGGGTCCCGGCCACCACGAGGGGAGGAGGGGCGCCGCCATCTTGGACCACCCCAGACCTGTGCGACGCATGGGGCGGCCATTTTGTCCACCCCCGCCGCCATCTTGTGACCCCCCAGCCACGTGCGATGCATGGGGGCAGCCATCTTGTTCACCCCCGACGCCATCTTGGACGGCAACAACGGACCCCAGTGTCGACGGCTCCACGGGGTTCGAAGAAGACGCTCAACCATTACGACCACGTCTGGTTTCAATGACGCTGGGCCAAGCACGGCCCCGGACGCTCCAGACGACGACGACAACGGTGCTGATAAACGGGCACGAGACACCATGCCTGGTCGACTCCGGGAGCACGGAGAGCTTTATCCACCCCGACACGGTAAGACGCTGTTCTTTGACCATCTGTCCCAGCGCACAAAGGATTTCCCTAGCTGCAGGATCCCACTCTGTACAGATCAAAGGCTTCTGCATAGTTACCCTAACGGTGCAAGGGAGGGAGTTCAAAAACTACAGGCTCTATGTCCTTCCCCAACTCTGCGCCCCCACATTACTGGGATTAGACTTCCAGTGCAATCTACAGAGCCTAACCTTCAAATTCGGCGGCCCAATACCCCCACTCACTATCTGCGGCCTCGCAACCCTCAAGGTTCAACCCCCATCCTTGTTTGCAAACCTCACCCGGATTGCAAACCCGTCGCCACTAGGAGCAGACGGTACAGCGCCCAGGACCGGACCTTCATTCGGTCCGAAGTCCAGCGGCTACTGAAGGAAGGCATAATCCAGGCCAGCAATAGTCCCTGGAGAGCACAGGTGGTAGTAGTAAAGACAGGGGAGAAGCAAAGGATGGTCATAGACTATAGCCAGACCATCAACAGGTACACACAACTAGACGCGTACCCTCTCCCCTGCATATCCGACATGGTCAATCGGATTGCCCAATATAAGGTCTTCTCCACCGTGGACCTCAAGTCCGCCTACCATCAGCTCCCCATCCGCCCAAGTGACCGCAAGTACACAGCCTTCGAGGCAGACGGGCGATTATACCACTTCCTAAGGGTCCCATTTGGCATCACAAACGGGGTCTCGGTCTTCCAACGAGAGATGGACCGAATGGTTGATCAACACGGGTTGTGGGCCACGTTCCCGTATCTCGACAATGTAACCATCTGCGGCCACGATCAGCAGGACCACGACGCCAATCTCCAAAAATTCCTCCAGACCGCTAAAGCCTTGAACCTCACGTACAACGAGGACAAGTGCGTTTTTAGCACCAACCGGCTAGCCATCCTGGGCTACGTAGTGCGCAATGGGATAATAGGCCCCAACCCCGAACGTATGCGCCCCCTCATGGAATTTCCCCTCCCGCACTGCTCAAAAGCCCTAAAACGCTGCCTGGGGTTCTTTTCATACTACGCCCAGTGGGTCCCCCAGTACGCAGACAAGGCCCGCCCCCTAATACATACCATGACCTTCCCTCTGTCGACAGAGGCTTGCCAGGCCTTCAGCCGCATCAAAGCGGATATCGCAAAGGCCACGATGCACGCCATTGACGAGTCCCTCCCCTTCCAGGTCGAGAGCGACGCCTCCGACGTAGCTCTAGCGGCCACCCTTAACCAAGCGGGCAGACCCGTGGCCTTTTTCTCCCGAACCCTCCACGCTTCAGAAATCCGCCACTCCTCAGTGGAAAAGGAAGCCCAAGCCATAGTGGAAGCGGTGCGACATTGGAGGCATTACCTGGCCGGCAGGAGATTCACTCTCCTCACGGACCAACGGTCGGTAGCCTTCATGTTCGATAATGCACAGCGGGGCAAAATCAAAAACGACAAGATCTTAAGGTGGAGGATCGAACTCTCCACCTTCAACTACGAGATCTTGTACCGTCCCGGAAAACTGAACGAGCCGTCCGATGCCCTATCCCGCGGCACATGTGCCAACGCACAAATTAACCGCCTCCAAACCCTCCACGAAGGACCTCTGCCACCCGGGGGTCACTCGGTTCTACCACTTTATTAAGTCCCGCAACCTCCCATACTCTTTGGAGGAGGTCCGTACAGTCACAAGGAACTGCCACATCTGCGCAGAGTGCAAACCGCATTTTTTCAGGCCGGATGGAGCGCACCTGATTAAGGCTTCCCGCCCCTTTGAACGCCTTAGTCTGGATTTCAAAGGACCCCTCCCCTCCACCGACCGCAACACATACTTCCTTAATGTGGTGGACGAGCACTCCCGCTTCCCATTCGCCATCCCCTGCCCTGACATGACCGCGGCCACAGTCATTAAAGCCCTTAACACCATATTCACACTGTTCGGTTGCCCCGCATACGTCCACAGCGACAGGAGGTCCTCCTTCATGAGTGACGAGCTGCGCCAGTTCCTGCTCAGCAACGGTATAGCCTCGAGCAGGACGACCAGCTACAACCCCCGGGGGAACGGGCAAGTAGAGAGGGAGAACGGCACGGTCTGGAAGACCGTCCTACTGGCCCTACGGTCCAAGGACCTCTCAGTTTCACGGTGGCAGGAGGTCCTCCCGGACGCCCCCCACTCCATCTGGTCACTACTGTGTACTAGCACTAACCAAACACCTCATGAGCGCCTCCTTGTCTTCCCCAGGAAGTCCTCCTCTGGAACGTCGCTGCCGACCTGGCTGGCGGCCCCAGGACCCATCTTGCTCCGAAAACATGTGCGGGCGCACAAGTCGGACCCGTTGGTCGAAAGGGTTCACCTCCTTCACGCGAACCCGCAGTACGCTTACGTGGAGTACCCCGACGGCCGACAGGACACGGTCTCCCTGCGATATCTGGCGCCCGCCGGCAACACACACACCCCCCCGACACCAATCACCCCCTCCCTGTCACTGCCGCACCCCGCGACCGCCCCCTTCCCAGGAGGATCGGTCCTCCTCCCAGGCCCGACCAGGAGTGAAGCCCAAGCTGAAACCGTAAGGCTCCCGGAGACGACAACACCGGAACAAGCACCACCACCACCACCGGGGCCGAGGCGATCGACACGGACGACCAGACCGCCCGACCGACTCGTGGCGTCGATCTAACACTACAATATGTGGACTTTTAACGAGAACATTTTGTCTTTTCTCCTGACGATTACTGTAAATAGTTCGAAACAAAAAAAACCTTGTACATACTGTAATAACATGCGAAAGTTTTCCTCCCAGGACCAGCCTTGTAAACCCTTACCACCATGCGAAGCATCACCCCGCCGGGTTCATTTTTAACAGGGGTGAATGTGGTAGTATGCATTAGGGGTCATGTGGGACTGTGAAGCCGTGATGTCATTGGCTGACAGATCCCGGGTCCTGGTTGGCCGTTGACCTCTAGCTCCGCCCTGAAGGCAGAGTATAAGAACCAGGAGTCCTCCCCCGCAGGCCAGTCTACTACTGAACTGCGGGGGAACAGTCACGCTTAATAAAGCCTCATCGACTTCGCTCTATTCGTCTCTCGGAGTCTTTGAGCGCTACAGTGGCATCAAGAAGCCCTAACTAAACTGGAGTCAATGGACATCAGGAGCGAAAACACCTGGTTGGTGTCATACCTGGCGCAAAGGAAGATGGTTGTGGTGGTTGGAGGTCAATCATCTCAGCTCCAGGACATCACTGCAGGAGTTCCTCAGGGTCGTGTCCTAGGCCCAATCATCTTCAGCTGCTTCATCAATGACCTGTCTTCCATCATAAGGTCAGAAATGGCGATGTTTACGGATGACTGCACAACGTTCAGCTTCATTAATGACTCCTCAGATACTGAAGCAGTCCATCTCCAAATGCAGCAAGTCCTGGACAATATCCAGGCTTGGGCTGACAAGTGGCAAGTTACACTCGTGCCACACAAGTGCCAGGCAATGACCATCTCCACAAGAGAGGATCTAACCATCGCCCCTTGACATTCAATGGCATTAACCTCACTGAATCCCCCATTCTCAACATTCTTGGGGTAACCATTGATCAGAAACTGAACTGGACTAGCAATATTAATACTGTGGCTACCAGGGCAGGTCAAAGACTAGGAATCCTACATCGCGTACTTCACCTCCTGACCCCCCAAAGCCTGTCCATCATCTACAAGGCACAAGCCAGGAGTGTGATGGAATACTCTCCACTTGCCTGGATGAGTGCAGCTCCAACAACACTCAAGAAGCTCAACACCATCCAGGATAAAGCAGCCCCGCTTGATTGCTCCTCCTTCAACCAACATTCAAACCCTCCACCACTGCCGAACAGTGGCAGCCGTGTGCACCATCGACAAGATGCACTGCAGCAACTCACCAAGACGCCTTAGGCAGCACCTTCCAATCACATGCCCACTACCACTTAGAAGGACAAGGGCAGCAGATACCTGGGAACCCCACCACCTGGAGATTCCCCTCTACGTCACTCACCATCCCGACTTGGAAATATATCGGCCGCTCCTTCACTGTCGCTGGGGCAAAATCCTGGAACTCCCTTCCTAACAGCACAGTGGGTGTACCTACACCTGAAGGACAGCAGCGGGTGCAAGAAGGCAACTCACCACCACCTTCTGAAGGGCAACTAGGGATGGTCAATAAATGCTGGGTCTAACCTGCACATCCCGTAAATGAATTTTTTAAAACACAGATGTTTTTACGAATGTAAGGGGCTAAATGAGAATTGCAGAGCTGCCAGTATAACTCAGTGATTTCTTCGTAAGGAAGACAAAAATATAAAGAAGTGACAGAGGCCTCAGCCAAGGTAAGTATATTCGCCATGGTTCTATCCCCTGATCAGTTTACTGACCCACACCGGAAAGCTGTATGGGTACAATGATGTACTAATAATATCTCTGAAGCTCTGGACTCCACCCAAGATATGTAGGTTCAGATCCTGCCATGGCAGGTTGAGAATTCAAATTCAGGGTGCAACCATCAGTAAAAGTGGCCATGAATGGTCAGAATATGGTGAAAACCCATGACCTTTGGCTAAGGAAACATGTTGCCTATCCATGTCCGGGTCTATGTGTGACTCCAGTCCTGAGCCAACATGGCTGAACTGCCCCCTGAAATGGCCAAGCGAGCCGTTCCCTTGTACCAAACTGCCACCGTAAGACATGGGAGCAGAATGAGGCCATTCGGCCCATCGAATCTGCTCCGCCATTCGATCATGGCTGGTATCTTTCTCATCCCCATTCTCCTGCCTTCTCCCCATGACCCCTGATCACCTTATTAATCGAGAACCTATCTGTCTCTGTCTTAAAGACACTCAGTGAATTGGCCTCCACAGCCTTCTGCGGCAAAGAGTTCCACAGATTCACCACCCTCTGGCTGAAGAAATTCCTCATCTCAGTTTTAAAGGATCGTCCCTTCAATCTGAGGCTGTGCCCTCGGGTTCTAGTGTCTCCTACAAGTGGAAACACCCTCTCCACATCCACTCTATCTGGGCCTCTCACGAAGAAGGGCAAGGGCTGAGGGCAACAACAACTTACATTTATATAACATCCTTAATACAGCACAATGTCCCCCAGGTCCTTCACAGGAAAGCTATCAAACAAAATTTGACACCGAGACATAGAAGGGGATATTAGGAAAGGTGAGCGAAGGTTTGGAACGAGGTAGATTTTTAAGGTATGACTTAAGAGGGAATTCCAGAGCTTGGGATCCTGGAAGCTGAGAGCACAGCCGCCAACGATGGGACAATTAAAACCCGTGAGCATTAGTCATAGAACCAGTGCAGAAGGAGGCCATTTGAGCCTGCACCGACCCTCCGAAAGATCACCCTATCTAGGCCCATGTCCCCGGCCTATCCCCATAACCCCACTGACCTGCACATCTTTGGACTGTGGGAGGAAACCGGAACACCCGGAGGAGATGCCCATAAATGTTGGCCCATATCTTGCGAATGAGCAAACTAATAAGCGCGCACCTGGGTGTCCCCTGTGGTCAAATAGCTCAACAATGAAGAATGGACCTTTGAAGAGCTGTTCAAGGAATTGTCCACCTAACCTCGCCCTCCTCCGTACTGAGGGAAGGTGGGTCAAAGAGGCGCAAACCGGGAAAAGACATGACACACTGTGGGGGAGGTACGAAATTTTACTTCAGCGGGGGGACACAAAGGGCTTGGCCGCCATGGTACCACCGCCCCCCCCCTCCCCCCCCCCCCTCCCCCCCCCCCCCCCCCCCCCCCCTCGGTACCCCAGTCCAATTGGCCACCCCACCAAAGGGGAATTCCAACCCTGGTATCTGCTTCATTCTACGTTGCTGTTTGAGCCGAGGACTGTGGCAGGGAAGGAGTTAAACTGCTGCTGACAAAAAATGTTTAAAGCTGTTTTTAGCATAAGTAGGACATGTGACTTCAATTAGGTTGCCTGGCGACATGAATGGATGTAACTTTTTTTTCCAAACTGTTAGGACCACCCAGTGCGAAGGTTCGGTGAGTCAGAAAGGCTGGGACAGTTGGTCAGACTGAGTAATCGGGCTCGCTCCCCGATTACATCTCAACGCACTCACTCACCCACTCAGCCCTCCCAACCCCATCCCTAAAGCATTTCGCACCAATGGAATCCAGTTCCTTCTGGGATATCAGGGAACGGAGGACCCGAGAGACATTTCTCCTGGAAAAGTGGACATACATGTTCCTTGGGCTTATGCCACGGCCAGTTTGGGCCTGGCCGATCGTTCACAAACAGAAACGAGATCATTTTTTAAAGATTCACTCTTCCGTGGGATGTGGCCGACTGTGGCCAGGCCAACATTTGTTGCCCATCCCTAATTGCCCCAGGATCAGAGTCAACAACGTCGCTGTGGGTCTGGAGTCACGTGTAGGCCAGACCGGGTCAGGACGGCAGATTTCCTTCCCGAAAGGACATGAGTGCACCAGATGGGATTCTATGACAATCGATGGTTGATTCAGCGTTCTATTCCAGATTGCCATGGTGTGATTTGAACCCCTGGCCCTCTGAGTTCCTAGTCCAGTGACAATACTCACTACACCACTAACCCCCCCCCCCCTAGAATTTCAGATGATGAACGCCTTTTGTATCATCTTGAGCAGATCCTATCACCTCCCTCTCGTTACAGTATCTAATTTAGGGGGAGGCAATAGTGTACTGGTATCGTCACTGGATTGCAATCCAAAGACCTAGGATAATAGTCTGGGGACCCGGGTTTGAATGGTGAAATTTGAATTCAATAAAAATCCAGAATTACAAATCTAATGATGACCATGGAAACATTGCTGATTGTCGTAAAAACCCATCTGGTTCACTAGTGTCCCTATAGAGAGGGAAATCTCTTTATAACAATCTGCTTCAACAAGACGACCATCATCCCTGTACCAAAAAAAAGTCAAGCAGCGTGCCTTAATGACTATCGTCCAGTGGCTCTGACATCCACCATCATGAAGTGCTTCGAAAGGTTAGTCATGGCACGAATTGCCTTGATCCACTACAGTTCGCCTACCGCTGCAACAGGTCCACAGCAGACGCCATCTCCATGGCCCTGCACTCTACCCTGGAACACCTAGATAACAAAGACACCTATGCCAGACTCCTATTTATCGACTACAGCTCAGCCTTCAACATCAACACCATCATTCCTACGAAACTCATCTTCAAACTCTGTGGCCTTGGCCCCGGCTCCTCCCTCTGCGACTGGATCCTGAACTTTCTAACCCACAGGCCACAATCAGTAAAGAACCAATCAGTCAACAACACATCCTCCACGATCATCCTCAACACCGGTGCCCCACAAGACTGCGTCCTCAGCCCCCTACTATACTCCTTATACACCTATGACTGTAGCCAAATTCCCTCCAACTCGATTTTCAAATTTGCTGATGACACCACCGTAGTGGGTCGGATTTCAAATAATGACGAGACAGAGGACAGGAATGAGATAGAGAATCTGGTGAACTGGTGCGACGACAATAATCTCTCCCTCGGACTTCCGGGTGCGGCTATGCAGAGCTAGGTCGCACATTCGGTAGCTCCCGCTTGGAACGGACTTTTGGGCTCTTTTACAGGGCCCCCACGGCATTTGTTTGACATTTCCCGGTGTGGGAAGAAGACTGCAACATTCCCCTGACAGTGTCCCCCAGGAATGTTATGTCTTTTGGCTATCAGACCCGGCAGAAACAGTAAAATATTTGGCTGCAACAGGATAAACAGGGCCTCTTCCAGCATGCAGGCGGGGGAAGGGCAAGCTTAAAGCTGCAAACTGACCTGAGGGCCTTTATCAAAAGTGAATTCTAACAGCAGAGGGAACAACTGTGAAAAGATCTCACCAAGGCCACTGAAGAAGCGGGAACGAGGCTTCCGATGGCGGCCATGGAGGAGTAGGCCGCACATTCGGCAGCTCCAATCTGGAACGGACTCTTAGACCTTTTTCAGGAGTTTCCACAGACATTTTGGGGCAGATTGGTGAAGCGAACACTGCCAAAAGGATTCCCTCTTGAGACTTTTGGGCTCTTTTCAGGGCCCCCAAGGGCACTTTTTCGACGTTTCCCGGTGTGGGAAGGAGTTAATAATAGTTCCCCGTCAGTATATGGCTTTAACTAGGAGCGGGGTGACAAAAAAGGTGGTGGTGGACCAGAAGAAGGGAGGGAAGAAGGACAAAATGGCGGCGGGCGGAGACCAGGCAGCGTGGAGGCAGTGGGCGGAGGAGCAACAGGAGGGTATCCAGCGCTGCCTCAGAGAGATTAAAAACGGACCTGCTAGAGCCGATGAAGGCTTCTATTGATAAGCTGCTGGAGACACAGACGGCCCAGGGGGTGGCGATCCGAGAGGCTCAACAAAAGATCTCTGACAATGAGGACGAGATCTTAGTCCTGGTGGTAAAGGTGGAGGCGCACGAGGCGCTCCACAAGAAATGGCAGGAGCGGTTCGAGGAGATGGAGAATCGGTCGAGGCGGAAGAATCTGCGGATGCTGGGCCTCCCGGAGGGGCCGGACGTGGGGGCCTATGTGGTCACCATGTTAAACTCGCTGATGGGAGCGGGGTCCTTCCAGGGGCCCCTGGAGCTGGAAGGGGCCCAGAGAGTGTTGGCGAGGAGGCCCAAGGCTAACGAGCCTCCGCGGACGGTGCTGGTGCAGTTCCATCGGTTCGTCGATCGGGAGTGTGTGCTCAGGTGGGCCAAGAAGGAGAGGAGCAGCAGGTGGGAGAACGCGGAGGTTCGAATATACCAGGACTGGAGTGCGGAGGTGGCGAAGAGGAGGGCCGGGTACAATCGAGCGAAGGCGGTGCTGCACAGGAAGGGGGTGAAGTTTGGCATGTTGCAGCCGGCGCGACTGTGGGTTACCTACAAGGATCGGCACCATTATTTTGAGTCGCCGGAGGAGGCGTGGGCCTTTGTTCAGGCCGACAAGCTGGACACAGACTGAGGGTCGGGATGGGCGATTGGGGACTGCGGTGGATATGTTATGCCTATTTTTGGTTCGGGGGGGGTGGGGGCTGCTGCTAAGTTCAAGGAGGAGCTGGAGCGAGTGGGGTGGGTCGAGATGGGGGTATGCCGCTGTGGGGAACGGGCCGGGTGTGGGGTGTGGGCGCGTGGCTGGCCGAGGAGGGGTCATGGCTAGCCGGCGGGGGAGGGGGGTGGGTAGCCCCCTGATCCGGCTGATACCCTGGAATGTAAGGGGACTGAATGGGCCGGTTAAGCGGGCCCGCGTGTTCGCGCACCTGAAGGGGCTCAAGGCGGATGTGGTCATGCTCCAGGAGACACACCTGAAGGTGGCAGACCAGGTCAGACTGAGGAAAGGGTGGGTAGGTCAGGTGTTTCACTCGGGGCTAGATGCCAAAAATCGAGGGGTGGCGATCTTGGTGGGAAAGTAGGTGTTATTCGAGGCGTCGAGCATTGTGGCAGATAATGGCGGTAGGTACATAATGGTAAGTGGTAAGTTGCAGGGAGAGAGGGTGGTACTGGTCAATGTGTCTCCAGGTCTAGGACGGGTAGGAAGCTGGCGGCGGCTAGAGTGTTGAGGGGATTTATGGACCAAATGGGAGGGGTGGACCCTTGGAGATTTGCAAGGCAGGGGGCTAGGGAATTTTCATTCTTCTCACATGTCCATTAGGCTTATTCTTGAATCGACTTTTTCATTTTGAGTAGGGCGCTGATAGCGAGAGTAGAGGATACCGAGTATTCGGCAATAGCCATTTCGGACCACGCCCCGCATTGGGTGGACTTGGAGATGGGGGAGGAGAGGGACCAGCGCCCGCTGTGGCGCTTGGAGGTGGGGCTGTTGGCGGACGAGGAGGTGAGTGAGCGGGTCCAAGGAAGTATAGAGAGGTACTTGGAGACCAACGACAACGGGGAGGTCCGAGTGGGGATGGTATGGGAGGCACTGAAGGCGGTGGTGAGGGGAGAGCTGATCTCCATCAGGGCCCACAAGGAGCGTAGGGAGCGGGGGGGAGAGGGAGAGGCTGGTGGGGGAGATGGTGAGGGTAGACAGGAGGTATGCGGAAGAACCTGAGGAAGGATTGTTGAGGAAGAGGCACAGCCTCCAGGCCGAATTCGACCTGGTGACCACCAGGAAGGCGGAGGTGCAGTGGAGGAAGGCCCAGGGGGCGGTCTACGAGTATGGGGAAAAGGCAAGCCGGATGCTGGCGCATCAGCTTCGGAAGCGGGACGCAGCTAGGGAGATCGGGGGAGTTAAAGACAGGGGAGGGAGCGTGGTGCTGAGTGGGGTTGGCATCAATGGGGTCTTCAGGGACTTCTACGAGGAATTATACCGATCCGAGCCCCCACGGGAGGAGGGAGGGATGGGCCGTTTCCTGGACCAATTGAGGTTTCCAAAGGTGGAAGAGGGACTGGTGGCGGGACTGGGGGCCCCGATTGGGCTGGAGGAGCTGATCAAAGGGATAGGAAGCATGCAGGCGGGGAAGGCACCGGGGCCGGACGGTTTCCCGGTCGAGTTCTATAAAAAATATATGGACCTGTTGGGCCCGCTGTTAGTTAGGACCTTCAATGAGGCAAGGGAGGGGGGGGCTTTACCCCTGACGATGTCCCGGGCACTGATCTCCTTGATCCTGAAGCGGGACAAGGATCCCCTGCAATGTGGGTCTTACAGACCGATTTCCTTGCTAAATGTAGATGCCAAGGTGCTGGCGAAGGTCTTAGCCACGAGGATTGAGGATTGTGTGCCGCAGATCATCCATGAAGACCAGACGGGGTTTGTGAAGGGAAGACAGTTGAACGCAAATGTGCGGAGGCTTTTGAACGTTATCATGATGCCGGCGAGGGAGGGGGAGGTGGAGAGAGTGGTGGCGATGGACGCTGAGAAAGCCTTCGATAGGGTAGAGTGGGGGTACCTGTGGGAGGTGCTGAAGAGGTTCGGGTTTGGGGAGGGGTTTGTCAGGTGGGTTAGGCTGTTGTATGAGGTCCCGATGGCGAGTGTGGCCACAAATAGGAGGAGGTCCGAGTACTTTCGGTTGCACCGAGGGACGAGACAGGGGTGTCCCCTGTCCCCCCTGCTCTTCGCACTGGCGATTGAACCCCTGGCTATGGCACTGAGAGAGTCGAGGAACTGGAGGGGGTTGGTGTGGGGTGGGGAGGAGCATAGGGTGTCGCTTTATGCGGACGACCTGCTGCTGTATGTGGCGGACCCGGTGGGAGGAATGGCAGAGGTAATGAGGTTGCTTAGGGAATTCGGGGACTTTTTGGGGTACAAGCTCAATATGGGGAAGAGCGAGCTGTTCGTAGTTCAGCTAGGGGACCAGGAGAGGGGGATTGGCGAGCTCCCACTAAAAAGGGCGGAGAGGAGTTTCAGATATTTGGGGGTCCAGGTGGCCAGGAGCTGGGGGGCCCTGCATAGGCTTAACTTTACAAGGCTGGTGGAGCAAATGGAGGAGGAGTTCAAGAGGTGGGACGCGTTGCCGCTGTCCCTGGCGGGTAAGGTGCAGTCAATCAAAATGACGGTGCTCCCAAGGTTTTTGTTCCTGTTCCAGTGCCTCCCCGTGTTTATCCCGAAGGCTTTTTTCAGGCGGGTTAACAGGAGTATAATGGGGTTTGTGTGGGCGCGAGGGACTCCGAGGGTGAGAAGGGTGTTCCTGGAGTGGAGTAGAGATAGGGGGGGCTGGCGCTGCCCAACCTCTGTGGGTACTACTGGGCCGCCAATGCGACAATGGTGCGCAAGTGGGCGATGGAGGGGGAGGGGGCTGCATGGAAGAGGCTGGAGACGGCGTCCTGTGTGGGTACGAGTCTGGGGGCGCTGGCAACGGCGCCGCTGCCGCTCCCTCCAAGGAGGTATACCACGAGCCCGGTGGTGGTGGCGGCCCTCAAAATTTGGAGGCAGTGGAGGCGGCATAGGGGGAAGTTAGGGCCTCGGCGTGGACCCCATTACGGGGGAACCACTGGTACGCCCCAGGAAGAACAGGTGGAGGGTTTTCGGGGTGGCACAGGGCAGGCATACGAAAGTTGGGGGACCTGTTTGTGGACGGGAAGTTCGCGAGCTTGGGTGAGCTGGAGGAGAAGTATGGGCTCCCCCTGGGGAACACCTTCAGGTACTTACAGGTAAGGGCGTTTGCCAGACGGCAGGTGGTGGAATTCCCACGGCTACTGCCACACACAGTACAGGACAGGGTGCTCTCGGGGGGGTGGGTGGGAGTGGGGAAGATCTCTGAAACTTACCAGGTGATGCAGGAGGAGGAGGAGGCCTCGGTGGTGGAGTTGAAAGGTAAGTGGGAGGAGGAGATGGGAGAGGAGATCGAAGAGGGGACGTGGGCAGATGCCCTAGGGAGGGTGAACTCTTCCTCTTCATGCGTGAGGCTCAGCCTCATACAGTTTAAGGTGCTGCACAGGGCACACATGACCGGGACAAGGATGAGCAGGTTCTTTGGCGGTGAGGACAGGTGTGTTAGGTGCTCAGGGAGCCCAGTAAATCACACCCATATGTTCTGGGCATGCCCAGCGCTGGAGGAATTTTGGAAGGGCGTAGCGAGGACGGCGTCGAGGGTGGTAGGATCCAGGGTCAAACCGGGCTGGGGGCTCGCAATATTTGGGGTGGCAGAGGAGCCAGGAGTGCAGGAGGCGAAAGAGGCCGGAATTCTGGCCTTTGCATCCCTGGTAGCCCGGCGAAGGATTCTCCTTCAGTGGAAAGATACGAGGCCCCCAAGCGTGGAATCCTGGATCAGCGATATGGCAGGAATCATTAAATTGGAGAGGGTGAAATTTGCCTTGAGAGGGTCGGTACAAGGGTTCTTTAGGCGGTGGCAACCGTTCTTAGACTTTCCGGCAGAACGATAGACATTGGTCAATGGCAGCAGCAGCTCGGGGGGCGGGGGGGGTTACTTTATTTTTGTTTATGTAATTTACACTGGAAGGGTCTGAGGGGGTGTATACACCTGTTGTGTTAAGTCGGGGTGTTAATGTTAATTTATTATTTAGGTACAGGGGGGAGGGGTTTGGGGGGTTGTTTTTTTAGATTGTGTTTTGTACTTAACCCTGTTGGGTTCTTTTTTCTTTCTCATTTTGTTATTGATATTTTATGAAAACCTTTAATAAAAAAATTTTTTTTTTTAAATCTCTCCCTCAATGGCAACAAAACGAAGGAGATTGTCATTGACTTCAGGAAGCGTAGTGGAGAACATGCCCCTGTCTACATCAAAGTAGAAAGGGTCGAGAGCTTCAAGTTTTTAGGTCTACAGATCACCAACAGCCTGTCCTGGTCCCCCCATGCCGACACTATAGTTAAGAAAGCCCACCAACGACTCTACTTTCTCAGAAGACTAAGGAAATTTGGCATGTGTTTTTGAAAACTCACCACTATTCTTAGAAGTCCCCCTATACCAAAAAGGGCCGACATTCTAAATGGTGATCAGGGATTCTCACTCCCCGACTCCGATGCAAGCTTCAGTGGGTGCTATTCAGGTCAAACTATGTTTTCAAGTTATCCCCCGGTATAACCCATACCTTCACCGAAGATTTCATCTACTTACCACTTAGTAGCATCGATCCTGGGTCCCGCATTGCTAAGTAAGTAAAGTAGACTTTGGAATAACCACTATTTCAGGTTAAATTAAGTTATTTTATTATTATATTTTTTCTTTTAAAAGCTGCAAATACTTTCTTTACAGAAAGGAAAAAAATCTTGCTTCTGGATCCTTCTGGTTGGTTGAAGGGACCTTCAGGCCCAACTTGACACTCAATCTTCTTTTTAAAGTCTGGTGTTCTTTAGCTGTATTCGTTGGTTAGCTCGATTGCTGTGTCCTATCTTTCCCATGTACCGAGCTGTGAGAGCTGACTCTGCTGGCTATCTCTGAGCTGACTCTGAGCTGAATCTGCCTACTCTTGAAATTCTAGTCTTTCTTAGATGTATCAGCTATTTTAGCTCGGCTGCTTTGCCCTGTCTCTTTCCCATGGCCGAGCTGACTGTAATCTGACTCTGCTTCTCCCCTCTCTCTCCCTCTGAGCTCTGGTTCTGGTTCTGGTTCTGGCTGCTGTTCCCTTTCTTCGGGGTTATATATTTTTCTAACAGTTATCTAGTTTTTATGACTTTACTGTAAAGTAACATTTTTCACTTTGATTGTAAAAAGTATCTTTGATCTAAACATTCTAATCCAACTAAGTACTCATTTTGACATGACTTCATCTCATAGATCTGATTACATTGTGTCCTTTGTGATATTCAAAGATGCTTTGACTTCAAGTGGTGTTACTTTTAATTCCTGTCATTTCTATAGTTTTATTTTCCAATTGTGTCCTCAGCTCATAATTTTGACTTTGATTTTGGCTTTGAACTATGTTTCTCGTAGACTGATAGTCTCCAGTTTTCTTGAATTTTCCTGGTATTAGCAAATTTTCACACCTAGAATTATCACCAAATTCAACTGAACCTCATCCTTTTTCCAGCTGCTTACTAAGATAGTTACTTTCAATGGAGGTGTGAACCATTGTTTTTGGCTTCATTCAAAATCCTGTTTGTCTTGTTTGCTAAGCCTGCTTGACCAAGGCTATCTGCATTTTACAATCCTCTTCTGGCAGCTGCTGTTAACCCTTTGTGGGATCTCTCCCTGTATCCTCTCATGTTTCTCTCAGGCCAGACTTCTATGTTTCAAATGACACATCTTTCCATATTTTCAATTACACATGTCAGCTACGACCCTCACCAACTTCTACAGATGCACCATAGAAAGCATTCTTTTTGGTTGTATCACAGCTTGGTGTGGAGCCTGTTCTGCCCAAGACTGCAGGAAACTACGAAAGGTCGTGAATGTAGCCCAGTCCAGCACGCAAACCAGCACAGACAGTGACCCTGGAATCGAACCTGGGACCCTGGAGCTGTAAAGCAACTGTGCTAACCACTGTACCCTCTTAAATGCCCCCTGAAATGGTCGAGCAAACTACCCAGTTCAAGGGCCTGATTGTCGACACTGGTTCAGTGTAACTTAGTCAGCTGAGCTCTGAGCTCCAGTCGCAACCTGAAACCTGAGGCCTAAAATCTAGGCCTGTACTCCTGTGCAGTACTGATGCAGTGCTACAGTGTCAGAGGTGTTACCTTTCGGATGAGATACCAAATCAAGGCTCTGCTTCTCTTTCAGGTCGATATAAAATATCCCATGACACTATTGTAAATATATTTCTATTCTACAGAAGGTGGACCTCACTGAACATTTATGGCCCATCCCTAACAGACATTCAGCAGGTGGTGGTGAATTGCCTTCTTGAACCACTGCAGCCCATATGCTGTTTAGGGAGGGAGTTCCAGGATTTTGACCCAGCGACAGTGAAGGAACGACGGCGATAAATTTCCAAGTCAGGATGGTGAGAGGTTTGGAGGGGAACTTGCAGGTGGTGGGGGTTCCCAAGTATCTGCTGCCCTTGTCCTTCTAGGTGGTAGAGGTCGGGGAGTTTGGAAGGTGTTGGCGAAGGAGCCTTGGTGAGTCACTGCTGTGCGTCTTGTGGATGGTACACACAGCTGCCACTGTGCGCCGGTGTGGTGGAGGGAGTGAATTTTCAAACCGTGTTGAGATTCTTGAGTTGGAAACTCTGAGCTGATCAGAAAGCCTGGGTGGAAAGAGAAACGGTTACTGTTTCAACTCATCGCGTCTTCATCGCCCCCTGTGTCCTTTCCAATATTGATTGTTCAATTAACATCACAAAAAGCATCTTGTGAGACCTTGCAAATTGGCTGACGTTTCTCCAGCAATATAACAGGTGTCGTTTGGCAGTTGAATGTGTGCATTGCTGGAGAAAAGAGACATGCAGTCGAAGTTTTTCGACTTGCACTCATCAGGATAGATTGGCAAGAACACCAAATCACGAAGGGAACAACAATTTCTACTGCAAGAGAGGAGAGTGCTGATTGGTTGGCAAGTGGACTCTCCAATTGGTGGAGGCATTAATGCAACAGTGACGACATTGTCTGTAAAACATTTTGGGTGGGATTCCGTGCTCCTTCTCACCGGCAGGAAAATCCGGAGACTTTGGTGGGGAAACCAACCACGGGAGTGGGGCAGGGCTGGGGTGGTGGGTCGGGGGTGCGCAGAAAATCCCAACGGGGTTAGAACGTTTCTACTCCCCACAGACAGCGACCCGAGCCGGGAATCGAACCCGGGTCCCTGGCGCTGTGAAGCAACAGCGCTGACCACTGTGCCACCGTGTCGCCCCACTTCAGGAGAAAGTTTGGGGGGGGGGGCACGGCAGAAAGATGCCAACAGGCATCCGTCAGGGTGCCGCGCAAAAGGTCTCATCGGCAGGGAGGGGGAGAAAGGGTGGGGGGGGGGGGGGGGGGGGAGGATAATATGTTGATGTTCCTGGCGGATTTGGCAGGAAGCTGCGAGATAAACAGGGGCTTTTCAAATTGGCACACTGTTACTCACCCCCATCTTCCCAATGCAATTAAAGATGGACAGTAAATGCTGGCCTTGCCAGTGACACTTACATCTTGTGTCGGTTCCCCAGCTATTTACAATCTATATTAACCACAGAGCTGAAGAGGCCCAGGGTAATGTATTCCAGGTGTGCTGACATTGCAAAGCTTACGTCGGGCAACGTGAACGAGACACGAGTAAGTGCGAAGATTCTCCCCCTTCAGTCGTGAGAGCAGAATATTTTTTTTAAAAGGGGGGCGCCAAACTGTTTCTACGGCAAAGTCTTGAATGCACTGGTACGGGGAAATCAGACAGCCAGCCGGCAGATACAGCAAGCAATCAAATAATGCCACCTTGGCCTTGACTGAAAGGAGATTGGAGGACAAGAACAAGGGAGCCCTTGCTGCTCCGGTAACGTCCAAGGCCTTGGCTGAGGCCTTGGAACGTTTGCAGTTTTGGTCTCCATCTCTAAGGAAGGGAGGTGGCGCAGTGGAAGCACTGCAGTCTCACGGCGCCGAGGTCCCAGGTTCGATCCCGGCTCTGGGTCACTGTCCGTGTGGAGTTTGCACATTCTCCCCGTGTTTGCGTGGGTTTCGCCCCCACAACCCAAAGATGTGCAGGGTAGGTGGATTGAACACACTAAATTGGCCCTTAATTGGAAAAAAATGAATTAGGTATTCTAAATTTTTTTTAAAATCTCGAAGGTAGGAGCTCCTAGCATTGGAAGCAGCGGTGAAGGTTCACCGGATGAACTCTTGGGAAGAAAAGGGGTTGCCACAAATCCCAAAAAACACACACAAGTTCAGCAGGCCTTTGGGAAGGCAAATGGAATGTTGGCCTTTATTTCAAACGGAATGGAGTATAAACATAGGGAAGTGCTGCTAAAACTATACAAGGCACTAGTTAGACCAAGCCTGGAATACTGTGAACTGTTTGGGTCCCCTTATCTAAGGAAAGATATACCGGCATTGGAGGCAGCCCAGAGAAGGTGCATTAGTTAATCCCGGGTGTGGAGGGGTTTTCTTATGAGGAGAGGTTGAGTAGGTTGGGCCTACGTGCATTGGAGTTTAGAATGAGAGGCGATCTTATTGAGACAATTGGGGGCGGGATTCTCTGATCCTGAGGCTAAAGTGTTGACGTCGTCGTAAATGCCGTCGTGTTTCTCAACGTGGCCTCAGCAGCAGCGATTCTGACCCCGACAGGGGGCCAGCAAGGCATTGGAGCGACCCACGCCACTCCAGCTGCCGATCCCGGCGTCAAATGGGCGCCGCAGGTCTGCGCATGCACAGCGGCTCCCTTCTCTGCACCGGCCCCGACGCAACATGGCTTCGGGCTACAGGGTCCGGCGCAGAACAAAAGAGGCCCCCAGCCCCAGAGGCTGGCCCGCCGATCGGTAGGCCCCGATTGCGGTCCAGGCCACAGCGGAGCCCCCCCCCCCTACCAGGCCGCCCCGGATGCATGCACGGCGAGGTCCCGCCGGGTAAGACCAGGTGTGAATGGCGCCGGCGAGACTCCGTTTTTTTGGTGTGTCTGCTCGGCCCATCCTGGGCGGAGAATCGGCGGTGGGGCTGGGTAGAGCAGCCCCTGACCGGCGCCATGCAGACCGCGCCAGCGTCAATGGCGCCGATTCTCCGCTCTCCGGAGAATCGTCAGGGTGGCGTCGCGCGATTCTCGGCCGTTACGGACAAGAGCAGCAGATACCTGGGAACCCCACCACCTGGAGGTTCCCCTCCAATGACTCACCGCCCTGACTTGGAAATATATCGGCCGTTCCTTCACTGTCGCTGAGTCAAAATCCTGGAACTCCCTCCCTAACAGCACAGTGGGTGTACCAACACCTCCGGGACTGCAGTGGTTCAAGAAGGCAACTCACGCCCACTTTCTGAAGGGCCACCAGGGATGGGAAATAAATGCAGGCCTGGGGGCAGCACAGTGGCGCAGTGGGTAGCACTGCAGCCTCACAGCGCCGAGGTCCCAGTTTCGATCCCGGCCCTGGGTCACCGGCCGTGTGGAGCTGGAGTTTGCACATTCTCCCCGTGTCTGCATGGGTTTCACCCCCACAGCCCAAAGAGTGAGTTCTCCCAGTGAGCCAGAGAAGACACAGCCAGAGTGAGACAGCAAAGTGTGAGTTTGGGAATTTGAATCTAGGTGGGAATTCGAAGCTGGGTGGGGAGGAGTTGCTTTTTAACCCTGGTAAGCGACTGGTAAGTAGTTTTTCTTTTCATTGTATAATTTATTTATTTTTTCTTTTGTTTTTTGGAATTGTAGTTGTATAAGTTTACCTAAGGTTTAAGTCATGGCTGGAGATCCTAGACCCGTGTCATGCTCCTCCTGTGCGATGTGGGAGCTCAGGGGCATGTCCACTGTCCCTGGCTTCTTCACGTGCAAGAAGTGTGTCCAGTTGCAGCTCCTGTTAGACCGCTTGACGGCTCTGGAGCTGCGGATGAACTCACTTTGGAGCATCCGCGATGCTGAGGACGTCATGGATAGCACGTTTAGCGAGTTGGTCACACCGCAGGTGAAAGTTACTGAGGCAGATAGAAAATGGGTGACCAAAAGACAGAGCAAGAGTAGGCAGGCAGTGCAGGTGTCCCCTGCGGTCATCTCCCTGCAAAACAGATATACCACTTTGGATACTGTTGAGGAAGATGGCTCACCAGGGGAAGGCAGCAGCAGCCAGGTTCATGGCACCATGGCTGGCTCTGCTGCACAGCTGGGCAGGAAGAAGAATGGCAGGGCTATAGTGATAGGGGACTCAATCGTAAGGGGAATAGACAGGCGGTTCTGCGGACGCAATCGAGACTCCAGGATGGTATGTTGCCTCCCTGGTGCAAGGGTCAAGGATGTCTCGCAGCGGCTGCAGGACATTCTGGGGGGGAGGGTGAACAGCCAGCTGTCGTGGTGCACAAAGGCACCAACGATATAGGTAAAAAACGGGACGAGGTCCGACAAGCTGAATTCAGGGAGTTAGGAGTCAAACTAAAAAGTAGGACCTCAAAGGTAGTAATCTCAGGATTGCTACCAATGCCACGAGCAGAGTAGGAATGTCAGGATAGATAGGATGAATGCGTGGCTCGAGAGATGGTGCAAGACGGAGGGATTCAAATTCCTGGGGCATTGGAACCGGTTCTGGGGGAGGTGGGACCAGTACAAACCGGAAGGTCTGCACCTGGGCAGGACTGGAACCAATGTCCTAGGGGGGGTGTTTATTAGAGCTGTTGGGGAGGGTTTAAACTAATGTGGCAGGTGCATGGGAACCGATGCAGAAAGTTAAAAGGTAGTAAAACAGGGACAGAAACAAAAGGCAGAAAGGGGGAAAGTGTAAGACAGCGAGGTCATAGTCAAAAACCAAAAAGGGTGACAGTACAAGTGACCGAGGGGAGCTCAGTGAATAGGACCAGTAATACTAAAAA
Source organism: Scyliorhinus torazame (assembly GCF_047496885.1). Classification (NCBI taxonomy): domain Eukaryota; kingdom Metazoa; phylum Chordata; class Chondrichthyes; order Carcharhiniformes; family Scyliorhinidae; genus Scyliorhinus; species Scyliorhinus torazame. Next base: position 16,964,857 of record NC_092735.1, on the reverse strand, counting down.
GAATAAAACGGGAAGTGAAAACATTAATGGTAAGCGACGCGGCAGGTTGTTACATGAAGATATGGGTTCAACGACAAGGAAAATTAGGAGAAACGTTAAGAGGAAATATAACTTAGGAGAGGTTACTGATCGAGGTGTTAAGATTCAGAACAGAGGTAAAAAGGCCAACATAAGTGTACTTTACCTGAATGCTCGTAGTATTCGGAATAAGGTAAATGAGTTGATGCCGCAAATCATCGTGAATGACTGATTTAATGGCCATTACTGAAACATGGTTAAAGGATGGTCACGACTGGGAGTTAAATACCCAAGGGTATCAAACTATTCAGAAGGACAGAGTGGATGGTAAGGGAGGTGGTGCAGCTCTGTTATTCAAGGATGACATCCGGGCAATAGTAAGGAATGACATCGGTGCTATGGATGATAAGGTTGAATCCATTTGGGTGGAAATCAGGTGAAAAAGTCACTGATGGGAGTAGTCTATGGGCCACCAAATAGTAACATTATGCTGGGGCAGGCAATAAACAAAGAAATAACGGATGCATGTAAAAATGGTACAGCAGTTATCATGGGGGATTTTAATCTGCATGTCGATTGGTTTAACCAGGTCGGTCAAGGCAGCCTTGAGGAGGAGTTTATAGAATGTATCCGTGATAGTTTCCTAGAACAGTAAGTAATGGAATCTACGAGGGAACAAGCGGTCCTAGATCTGGTCCTGTGTAATGAGACAGGATTGATTCAGGATCTCATAGTTAGGGATCCTCTCGGAAGGAGCGATCACAATATGGTGGAATTCAAAATACACATGGAGGGTGGGAAGGTAAAATCAAATACTAGTGTTTTGTGCTTAAACAAAGGAGATTACAATGGGATGAGAGAAGAACTAGCTAAGGTAGACTGGGAGCAAAGACTTTATGGTTAAACAGTTGAGGAACAGTGGAGAAACATCCATGTGGTTTTTCACAGTGCTCAGCAAAGGTTTATACCAACAAAAAGGAAGGACGGTAGAAAGAGGGAAAATCGATCGTGGATATCTAAGGAAATAAGGGAGAGTATCAAATTGAAGGAAAAAGCATACAAAGTGGCAAAATTAGTGGGAGACTAGAGGACTGGGAAATCTTTAGGGGGCAACAGAAAGCTACTAAAACAGCTATAAAGAGTAAGATGGGTTATGAGAGTAAACTTGCTCAGAATATAAAAACAGATAGTAAAAGTTTCTACAAATATATAAAACAAAAAAGAGTAGCTAAGGTCCTTTAGAGGATGAGAAGGGAGATTTAATAATGGGAGATGAGGAAATGGCTGAGGAGCTGAACAGGTTTTTTGGGTCGGTCTTTACAGTGGAAGACACAAATAACATGCCAGTGATTGATAGAAATGAAGCTATGACAGGTGAGGTCCTTGAGAGGATTGTTATCACCAAGGAGGTAGTGATGGGCAAGCTAATGGGGCTCAAGGTAGACAAGTCTCCTGGACCTGATGGAATGCATCCCAGAATGCTAAAAGAGATGGCTAGGGAAATTGCAAATACACTAGTGATAATTTACCAAAATTCACTAGACTCTGGGGCGGTCCCGGCAGATTGGAAATTAGCAAATGTGACACCACTGTTTAAAAAAGGAGGTAGGCAGGAAGCGGGTAATTATAGGCCAGTGAGCTTAACTTCGGTAGTAGGGAAGATGCTGGAATCTATCATCAAGGAAGAAATAGCGAGGCATCTGGATGGAAATTGTCCCATTGGGCAGATGCAGCATGGGTTCATAAAGGGCAGGTCATGCCTAACTAATTTAGTGGAATTTTTTGAGGACATTACCAGTGCGGTAGATAACGGGGAGCCAATGGATGTGGTATATCTGGATTTCCAGAAAGCCTTTGACAAGATGCCACACAAAAGGTTGCTGCATAAGCTAAAGATGCATGGCATTAAGGGTAAAGTAGTAGCATGGATAGAGGATTGGTTAATTAATAGAAAGCAAAGAGTGGGGATTAATGGGTGTTTCTCTGGTTGGCAATCAGTAGCTAGTGGTGTTCCTCAGGGATCAGTGTTGGGCCCACAATTGTTCACAATTTACATAGATGATTTGGAGTTGGGGACCAAGGGCAATGTGTCCAAGTTTGCAGACGACACTAAGATGAGTGGTAAAGCAAAAAGTTTAGAGGATACTGGAAGTCTGCAGAGGGATTTGGATAGGATAAGTGAATGAGCTTGGGTCTGGCAGATGGAATACAATGTTGACAAATGTGAGGTTATCCATTTTGGTAGGAATAACAGCAAAAGGGATTATTATTTAAATGATAAAATATTAAAACATGCTGCTGTGCAGAGAGACCTGGGTGTGCTCGTGCATGAGTCGCAAAAAGTTGGTTTACAGGTGCAACAGGTGATTAAGAAGGCGAATGGAATTTTGTCGGTCTTTGCTAGAGGGATGGAGTTTAAAACTAGGGAGGTTATGCTGCAATTGAATAAGGTGTTAGTGAGGCCACACCTGGAGTATTGTGTTCAGTTTTGGTCTCCTTACTTGAGAAAGGACATACTGGTTTGGAGGGTGTGCAGAGGAGATTCACTAGGTTAATCCCAGAGCTAAAAGGGTTGGATAGGTTGAGTAGACTGGGACTGTACTCGTTGGAATTTAGAAAGATGAGGGGGGATCTTATAGAAACATAGAAAATTATGAAGGGAATAGATAGGATAGATGCGGGCAGGTTGTTTCCACTGGCAGGTGAAAGCAGAACTAGGGGGCATAGCCTCAAAATAAGGGGAAGTAGATTTAGGACTGAGTTTAGGAGGAACTTCTTCACCCAAAGGGTTGTGAATCTATGGAATTCCTTGCCCAGTGAAGCAGTAGAGGCTCCTTCATTAAATGTTTTTAAGATAAAGATAGATAGTTTTTTGAAGAATAAAGGGATTAAGGGTTATGGTGTTCGGGCCGGAAAGTGGAGCTGAGCCCACAAAAGATCAGCCATGATCTCATTGAATGGCGGAGCAGGCTCGAGGGGCCAGATGGCCTACTCCTGCTCCGAGTTCTTATGTTCTTATGTGCTGGTTAGGTGGATTGGCCACGCTAAATTGCCCCTTAATTGGAAAAAATGAATTGGGTACTCTAAATTTAAAAATAAATAAATAAATGCAGGCCTAACCTGCGACGCCCACATCCCGTAAATTAATTTTTTTTAAAGGAGCAGGCGGGAAAGTGGAATTGAGGGCTATCACATCAGATCAGTCACCATCTCACTGAATGGCAGAGCAGACTAGATGGGCGGAATGGCCTACTTCCGCACTTACGCCTTACGGTCTTATGGAGAGGCTGAATAAATTGGGCCAATTGTTGTTGGAATTTAGAAGATTAAGCAGTGGTCACATTGAAAGATGTTTGATTCTGAAGCAGCTTGACAGAGCAGTCAATGAGAGATTGTTTCCGAAGGTCATGGGGTTTCAGACACGGGAACGCAGTCTAAGGTTCAGAGGTCGCTCAGTCAGGACTGCGATGAGGGGAACTTCCTTCACCCAGAAGGTTGGGCACCTTTGGAATTGTTTACCCCAGAGACTGGCGGGTGCTCCAATGTTGAGTATATTTCAGGTTGAGATTGACAGATTTCTGTTATCCCGGGGGAATCGAGGGTCTATGGGGAGTTGGCAGAAAAACGAGGTTGATGTGGAAGATCGGCCATGATCGTGTTGAATGGCGGAGCAGGCTTGAAGGGCCGAATGTTCCATCTCATCCGTTCTCATGATTAGAGGATGGCTGGGTCTCCTTGGACGTGTTCCCTGCCTAGAGGGGGATCCACATGGCCCCTGCCTCAAGATGTGAACGGTCGGCCCATACAGTGGCTGTGCGATGTGATTCTAATACGCGCAAACTCCCAAAATATCATCAAACCCTTCCTGCTATTTCCTGAAGCCTTTTCCTGCCTTTTCCCTTGTGTCCAGAGTGAGCGCAGGCCAAGAAAAGCCTCTGTTATGCTCTCATCTTCGAACGATAGATATTGACAACATGAAGGGAGGCCATTCATCCCATCGTGACCATGCTGGCTGACAAGTAGCTATCCAAATAAATCCCATTTTCCAGCTCATATATCCTTCTGGATTATGGCACTTTCGCTGCCCATCCATGACTGATTGCTGGGATGGCAGGACCGACGTTATAAGGATAGATTGAGTCAGTTAGGATTGTATTCGCTGGAGAACAGAAGAATGAGGGGCGAGGAGGTGTATCATTGAAAACTATAAAATTCCAACAGGACTGGACAGGGTGGATGCAGGAAGGATGTTCCCGATGGTGGGGGTGTCCAGAACCAGAGGTCACAGTCTGAGGGTGTGAGATTTGGATTTAGGACTAAGATGTGTAAAAACAATTTCCAATTAAGGGGCAATTTAGCGTGGCCAATCCACCACCCTGCACATTTTTGTGTTAGTGGGGGTGAGACCCACGCAGACACGGGGAGAATGTGCAAACTCCTCACAGACAGTGACCCGGGGCTGGGATTCGAACCCTGGACCTCGGCGCCGTGAGGCAGCAGTGCTAACCACTGAGCCACCGTGACGCCCAATTTAGGACTGAGATGAGGCGAAACCAGGGACCCGGGGACTGTCTGTGCGGAGTCTGCACGTTCTCCCCACGTCTGCGTGGGTTTCCTCCGGGTGCTCCGGATTCCTCCCACACGTCAAAAATATGCAGGTCAGGTGGACTGACCACGCAAGATTACCCCTTAGCGTCCAGGGATGCGCGGGTTAGGTTGCAGGGTTACAGGCATAGAGCAGGGTGGGTGGCGGAGTGGACCGAGGTGGGGTGCCCTTTCTGAGGGTCGGGTCAGACTCGATGGGCCAAATGGCCTCCTTCTGCATGGTAGGGATTCCATGATTCCATGAAATGTATTCCTGGAGGTTTTGACACCTGACCTCCCCCCACGCTCCAGCCATTAGTCTGCCAACATCCTTGTGACACGCAGCCCCTCTACGCCAATCGGAAAGCAAGAAGCATTGCCCAATTGGACGACGCTTTAGTAAAAACCAAACAGCCTATTTTTTTTATGTTGAAGAGAAATTTTCAAAGAAAATGACAGAAATGAAACTTCGTTTTTGATGATTTTTGATGATGACTCCAGACCCACAGCAATGTGGTTGACTCTTAACTGCCCTCAGGGTCGGGCAATAAGGCTGACTCACCACAGCGATGCCCACATCCCTGGAGACTCCATGCCAATCCTGGTTGGCAACCCTACTTTGTAGTCACTGTTAATTTTTTTTAAAAGTGGCAACCTATCCTGGCAGTCGGGCACAGGCAGTGAGTCACTGTTTACTGACCAAGTGAAATGAGTCAGCGAAACTGGCATCAGGATGGTCAGGAAATTGAAATCAGCTTGCTGTGATTAAATGGAGTGTATAAGTTATGGAACGCTGTCAGCGAGGCGATGGTTGGATAGAGTTTGAGGTTGCAATTAGTCACTCTACCAACAGATTGCAGACAGTTTAGCAGCCACAGGGGCAATGCCAGGACTACTCAACCTTTCCAAAATCTGTAATGTCCTGTTGGTGAACCATCGATGATGTGAAACTTCAAGGCTTAGAAATGCAGCTGTGGAACACCGAATTTTCAGGTGTCCCCTACGTCTCAAATATGGCAGACAGGAAACATAGAACATAGAATTTACAGTGCAGAAGGAGGCCATTCGGCCCATCGAGCCTGCATCGGCCCTTGGAAAGAGCACCCCACTTAAGCCCACAACTCTGCCCCATACCCATAACCCAGCAACCCCACCCAACCCCTTTGGACACGAAGGGCAATTTAGCATGGCCAATCCACCTAACCTGCCCGTCTTTGGGCTGTGGGAGGAAACCGGAGCACCCGGAGGAAACCCATGCAGACACGAGGAGTACGTGCAGACTCCGCACAGACAGTGACCCAAGACGGGATTCGAACCTGGGACCCTGGAGCTGTGAAGCGACAATGCTAACCACTGTGCTACTGTGCCGCCAAGTCCTCCCTCCTGTTTCTAGACTTACCAGCATATGGCACTGGTAGTAATCTGGAGTTGACTACCTTTGAGGTGCTACTGGCTAATGTCTTTCCTAACACCTCAAGTGCACCTGGCTTCAGATGGTGGGGCAGGGCACACTCACTGGATAATAACTAATGCACGATTAAATAAACATTTATTGATGCTGGTGAGTAGGTTGTAGTGCACTCGCTCACTATGAGCTGGAGTTTACAACCGGATCACGTGCAAAAAGGATGGGTATAGAGGGATATGGGCCAAATGCGGGCAAGTGGGACTAGCTTAGTGATAGAAACTGGGCGGCATGGACAAGCTGGGCCGAAGGGCCTGTTTCCATGCTGTAAACATCTATGACTCTATGATTAGCATTCGAGGCCTGTCGTCTGCACATTCTTCACATAGCCAAGTATGGACCCAACCCCGATTTCATTGCTTTGGTTGGCCACGTTTCTGATGTGTGCAGGTGAATCGCTGTATTTAAGTGTCCCCGAACCCTGAGGTTGCCAGGTGAACAGTTAAATCTTTTAGAAACAGAAAATGCTGGCTAAACTCGACAGGCCTGGCAGCATCTGTGGAGAGAGAAACAGAGTTAACGTTTCGAGTCTGCATGCGGTGGCACGGTGGTTAGCACTGCCGCCTCACAGGTTCGATTCCCTGCTGGGTCACTGTCTGTGTGGAGTCTGCACGTTCCCCCCGTGTCTGTGTGGGTTTCCTCTGGATGCTCCGGTTTCCTCCCACAGTCCAAAGATGTGCAGGTTAGGTGTGTCCTAATATGCACTCATACACATCATGAGGTCAAGACAGGCAGTGATAGACACCCAGGTTAGCCAATCAACACACAGGACAGAACACAACCAATCACTAGACAGAACACCAGAGGGGGGGCTTCCCACTATAAAACACACAAAGCATCAGCACTCCGCCTCTTTCTACTGGTGATAACTGTAGTGACAGTCAGGGTGTATATATTAGTTAGCACCTTCCACATGTGGCTCAGGGCTAGCCTGGTCTAGTTAATTAGAGTTAGTATACTTAGAGTGGTAAGTGACAACCCACAGCAAGCTGTGTGCCTTGTTACAGAAGTTCAATAAATCCTATTGAACCAACGTCTAAGTTTGGTGGCTGCTTTACAGTCTTACTGCATCCAGTTGCAGTCCGTGTTACCCCTGGGTTAATAACACGACAAGGTGGATTGGCCGTGATCTATGCGTGAGTTAAGGGGCATAGGGCTGGAGAGTGGGCCTAGGCAGAGTGCTCTTTTAGAGAGTCAACGCAGCCTTGATGGCTTCCTTCTGAACTGTAGATTCTGTGAATTCTGTGGAATCTTCCTCAGAGAGGCAGAAATGTGGGATTGTACAGTCCGAAAGTGGGGTGAGAGAACCGTGGCGGAATAGAAGATCAGGGGTAGGTTGTGTCATATTACTTTACGTAACATATATATTACTCTTTGAACCAGTCGAGTTGATGAAATGAAAAGATGAACTAATTTAATGAGTAATATAAAGAATAATCTGTGAGTCCTTTGTACTTAATACTCAACTAGTAAAAGAAATAAAATACAACAAAGATAACTAACTAACTACACAATGTAATAATGAAATAACTTATAACTTCTCTCTCTCTAGTTATTCTATGTCTTGTCTGTTCACTCTCCTGAAGCATACTCTCTGAGAAAGAGCGGGAATTTCTTTCTTATACCATCTGATAGTGAGACATCTAGTGTTGAAATGACTGTACTACATTTACATACGTTTATCATGGTATATTCATATACAGAGATCACTACAGGTTGGAGCTAAGGAGAGATTGACAAAAGTGTTGTACAAGTCAGGGGGAGATTGTGGTGTAGTTGCAGCGTCACTGGGCTAGTAATACAGTGGCACAGGCTAATGGGTTCAAATCCCACCAGGGCAACTGGTGGAGTTTAAATTCAATTCACAAATTTGGAATCGAAAAGCTAATAAATAAAATAAAATAAATAAATAACCTTTATTGTCACAAGTAGGCTTACATAAACACTGCAGTGAAGTTACTGTGAAAAGCCCTTAGTCCACAAATGCCCTCGAGGGAATCTGCTGCCCTCAATCCGGTGTGCCCTACATGCGACTCCGGGCCTACAGCAATGTGGTTATCTCGTAACTGCCCCTCTGGATTGGCCCAGCAAACCACTCGGTTCAAGGGCAATTAGAGATGGGCAAGGGATGGAGGAGAGAAGGAGAGAGAGAAAAAGAGGGATCACTCCCGCAATGTGGAGCTGTTTCAGGTGCCATCCTTGCCTGCGATGCCCACGTCACATGGAGCAGTTAGCCCTCTGAACCTTGAGGTACCCGCTCAGAGAGTGGGTAGAATGTGAAACTTGCTACTTCATGGTTGAGGTGAATGCCACAGATACATCGGAGGTGAAGCTGGATCGGTACGCGAAGGAGACAGGAAGAGAAGGTTATTTAGATCGGGTTAGTTAGATGAAGCAAGTGGACTGGGAGGAGACTGATGCGAATCAGAAACGGAAATACGGGCCAGCTGGGATCTTTCTGTGCTGTCTATATAGCGAATGAGCAGAAGGAGGAGAATGATACACACTCCCGCCTGCCAATGGAGGTATGTGACAGTGATTCTGATGTCGGACTGCTTCAGCTAATCAGATCGACACCAAAAAAAGGCTGCGAGAGAATCTATGCACAAAACAATAAATCAGCCGAACATTTTCAGGGCCAATTGAATAAGGCGGGTTACTGAGCAACAAGCTTTAAAAACAGGAAATCTTGTGTGTAAACTCCAGTGGGTGGAAAACTTGTGTTTGTTTAAATTTAAACAGGAAGTGGAATGTTTTAATATGATTGTAGTTTTTATGTTTATTCATTGCATATGCCAAATTTTGATTAAATGCCGCCGAGTTGTATTTTCTTTCCCCAAATATTTCCAGCCCTTTTCATAATCTGTTTCTGAATTTGTGTCAGTGACTTCCTGTGACGATTGTTCCCAGCTTTCTGCTTCTATCACCACATGAAGCAGTCCCACACTGCAGGATGGATCTCTCTCTCTCTCTCTACTCTGCACTGTGAGTGTGATCGTTCTCTCTTTCACTTTCTCAATCACTCTTTCCTCTGTCTCACTGTCTCACACTGTGAGAATGATCACACTCTCTCTCAGACTCCTCTTTCCCACACTATAAAGTGATCCCTCTCTCTCACTCCCTCGCCCCTTCTTGATGTGTTAGGTACTCTGGGATAACACAGGTTGCAACTGGATGCAGCTTTAACCAAAAGAGACTCCAGACCTTGAAGCTTGTCCAATCTGATTTATTGAACCAGTAGCACAGTTCTCTATGAGTTCGAATCTCTGCTAACCTAAGTGTGGTTACTCTGTCTGACTGAACCAGACTAGCTCTTAGCCACGTGCTGGGGGTGTGATACTGTACATACACCCTGACTCACTGTGTAGATGTTCATCAGTGGAAAGAGGCGGAGTGTGAGTGCCTCATGCCTTTTATAGTGAGATACCACCCCTGAGTGTCCTGCCTGCTCATTGGTCATGTCCTGTTCTCTGTGTTCATTAGCTGTCTGTCTGTGCCTGTCTGTATATCATTATCTGCATATCATTACACCTCTGACTCATATTACAGAGTGATCCCTCCCTCTCTCTTCCCTCTGTCCCAAACTCTGGGAGTGATCACTCTCTCTCTCTCCTTTCCTTTCCCACACTATGAAGTGACCCCTCTCTCTCACTCCCTCTCTCCCTCTGACTCACACCATGGAGTGATCCCTCCCTCCCTCTCTCTTCCCTCTGTCCCACACTCTGGGAGTGATCACTCTCTCGTTCTCTCTCTCACACTCACTCCTCTTTCCCACACTATGAAGTGACTCCTCTCTCACTCACTCTGCCTCACACCATGGAATGATCCCTCCCTCCCTCCCTCTCCCCTCTGTCCCAAACTCTGGGAGTGATCACTCGCTCTCTCTCTCACACTCACTCACTCCTCTTTCCCACACTATGAAGTGATCCCACTCTCTCACTCCCTCTCTCTCTCACACCATGGAGTGATCCCTCCTTCCCTCTCTCTCTCTCTCTCTCTTTCTCCTCTGTCCCACACTGTGGGAGAGATCACTCCCTCTCTCTCTCTTCCCTCTGTCCCAAACTCTGGGAGTGATCACTCTCTCTCTCTCTCACACTCACTCCTCTTTCCCACACTATGAAGTGATCCCACTCTCTCACACCATGGAGTGATCCCTCCTTCCCTCTCTCTCTCTCCTCTGTCCCACATTGTGGGAGAGATCAGTCTCTCTCTTTCTCTCTATGTTCATCCTATTTGAGGGAAGGGCAATAGGAGAGGGGCGGGAGAATGGGAGGGGATAGAAGCAAGTTACCCTTCCCATAGCCCACGGCACTGGCAGTATCTCCCCTCCCCGTCCCCACGGTGTGATTGAGCAACAATAAACTCCAGGTGTTTCCTGTTGGGGCCGTTCCAACAAAACTTCATTACCTTTAAACCTTCGGGCGGGGTGGGGGGGAGGGAGAACCTTTAATCAGTGGCTGATCCGAAGGGGGGGGGGCTTTAATCAGTGGCTGATCCGAACGTTTACATGATGTTCGGAAGATCTGAGGATCTGTTTTGTTTCCAAACAGCCCAGCTGAACCCAAGAGGAACTCCAACCCACTTTTTAATCAAATGCCTTCCTTGTTTGTGCACAGGCCCGGGGAGCGTGGTGGGAAATGCAGGCACAAAAGAACATTGTGTGCACGGTGTCCGATTTCATGGTTTGCAGTTGTGAGGAGATTTGTTGGACGTGGTCGCGGCGTCAGATATCTGGGACAGACAGGTGGTACACCTCAGGATAGAGCCAGGAATACGCAGCTGGTATACCTCAGGATAGAGCCAGGAATACACAGCTAGAGTACCTCAGGATAGAGCCAGGAATACGCAGCTGGTATACCTCAGGATAGAGCCAGGAATACACAGCTGGTACACCTCAGGATAGAGCCAGGAATACGCAGCTGGTACACCTCAGGATAGAGCCAGGAATACGCAGCTGGTATACCTCAGGATAGAGCCAGGAATACACAGTCAGTGTACCTCCGGATAGAGCCAGGAATACACAGCTGGTATACCTCAGGATAGAGCCAGGAATACACAGCTGGTATACCTCAGGATAGAGCCAGGAATACACAGCTGGTATACCTCAGGATAGAGCCAGGAATACACAGTCAGTGTACCTCAGGATAGAGCCAGGAATACGCAGCTGGTACACCTCAGGATAGAGCCAGGAATACACAGCTGGTATACCTCAGGATAGAGCCAGGAATACGCAGCTGGTACACCTCAGGATAGAGCCAGGAATACGCAGCTGGTATACCTCAGGATAGAGCCAGGAATACACAGTCAGTGTACCTCCGGATAGAGCCAGGAATACACAGCTGGTATACCTCAGGATAGAGCCAGGAATACACAGCTGGTATACCTCAGGATAGAGCCAGGAATACGCAGCTGGTATACCTCAGGATAGAGCCAGGAATACACAGTCAGTGTACCTCAGGATAGAGCCAGGAATACGCAGCTGGTAAACCTCAGGATAGAGCCAGGAATACACAGTCAGTGTACCTCAGGATAGAGCCAGGAATACGCAGCTGGTATACCTCAGGATAGAGCCAGGAATACACAGTCAGTGTACCTCAGGATAGAGCCAGGAATACACAGCTGGTATACCTCAGGATAGAGCCAGGAATACACAGCTGGTATACCTCAGGATAGAGCCAGGAATACACAGTCAGTGTACCTCAGGATAGAGCCAGGAATACACAGCTGGTATACCTCAGGATAGAGCCAGGAATACACAGCTGGTACACCTCAGACTAGAGCCAGGAATACACAGCTAGAGTACCTCAGGATAGAGTCAGGAATACAGAGTCAGTGTACTTCAGAATAGAGTCAGGAATACACAGCTGATATACCTCAGAATAGAGCCAGGAATACACAGCTAGCATACCTCAGGATAGAGCCAGGATACACAGTCTCTGAGGCAGGGACTTTACTATTGAAGCCTCTGCCTCATCAAGGCATCCCTGGTGTTATGGTTATCCATGCGATCACCTCCAAGGCCTCCCACTTGAACATCGCCACGTTCCCTCAACTCATCCTCAAATAATGGCCCCTCTCTGCCATCCCTTCTCCCTCAGGGGCATCCCCTCTCGGAATAGCGAGGCTATGGAGGACGCTGCAAACCATGACCGTGAGGGGCTCACCTGATGGAGAGTAATTGCGGTGCTCCTCCTGAACTGAACTTTCTTTTCGCTAGGCCGAAGGACTATTCAACGCTGGCCCTGGTGCTTCTGTGGCTGTCTTTCTATCTCCTCTCCGGGTCCCCTCACAGCGTCATGAGCCAACTCATCAATGGGTAACCCTGGTCAACCAGGAGCCTTCCATCCAGAGCCTCAGGACGTGCATGATTTGACAGATTCCACAAGTGGAAGCTCTTCCCATTAACAAAGGGGTGTCCAGCAGGAATCTTTAGGTGACACGCAAACTGTCAATGACTCCACGTTTCCTGTACCAATCTGTAATGGCTGCAAACCCTCTGGCCCTTTCGAATTGAATCTGGCCATGCAATGGGAAAGAGATGTCACTGGAAGCAAGGCGTTAATGTGCATCAGGCTGAGGTTCTCACATGCTGCCTGAAAAGGCCCTGTCGCAAAGACGGTAAGCACGGCAGTGACCTTAGCAGCTGCAGGCATCAGGTGACCCCCCCCCACTCTCCTCGATGGTGGCACAGTGGTTAGCACTGCTGCCTCACCGCACCAGGGTCCTGAGTTCAATTCCGGCCTCGGGTGACTGTCTGTGCGGAGTTTGCATTTTCTCCCCGTGTCTGCGTGGGTTTCCTCCGGGTGTTCCGGTTTCCTCCCACAGTCCAAAGATGTGCAGGTCAGGAGATGTTACGGGGATAGGGCGAGGGGGGGGGGGGGTGCGGATTGGGCCAGGTAGGCTGCTCTTTCGGAGCTCAGTGCCGACTTGATGGGCCGAATGGCCTCCTTCTGCACTGTAGGCGGGATGTGACTGTGGCGCCTGGAGGCCTGAACCGCTTACATTGTTGGATATCTGCAGGTAGCTCAGTCTCTGCTTGAGGGGCTGCGTATGGCCTCCATTGGGGATACATGACTACTTCAGCACAATCGCTAGGTCTGGCACAGCCCTGGCACCCCCCCTCCCCCCCCAGCACCAACAGTGCACCCTAGACATCCCCATCTGCCCTCCTTTCTCTCACTCCCCTCTTCACCCTCCTCCCCTCCTCACTGGGAGATTGTTTCTCCCACGGAGACCTGGGCCGGATTTCTCCGGCCATTCACTGGCGGTGGAATTCTCTCTTCCCACCGGCAGCACCACCCCGCCCCTGGGGTTCCCGGCAGCGTGGGGTGGCTTCGATGGGAATTCCCAGGAGCAGGGAACCCCGCCGCTCCGCGGAGAAACACATGGCTGGGGGACCGGAGAATCTCACCCCTCAGAGAATCCCTACAATGCAGAAGGAGGCCATTCGGCCCATTGAGTCCGCACTGACCCTTCGAAAGACCACCCTACCTAGGCCCAATCCCCCACCCTATCCCTGTAACCCCACCCAATATTTGGGACACCAATGTTAAGGAATGGGTTAAGAGACATTCCAATTAGATGTCTCATTGATGTTAAGTATCCAATAATTGACACTGATATGTAAAGGGGTTGCAGGTGGCTCTTGGGGCATGTGATGGGATGATAGAGTTTTGTATAGAGTGTCTTCAAGGAAAATAAAGGTGTTTGTGAAAAGGAGCAGAACTCTCAACTCTTTACTCAACTAAGGGGCAATTTAGCACGGCCAATCCATCTAACCTGCACATCTTTGGACTGTGGGAGGAAACCGGAACACCCGGAGGAAACCCACGCACACATGGGGAGAACGTGCAAACTCCACACAGTCACCCAAGGCCGGAACAGAACCCGGGTCCCTGACGCTGTGAGGCAGCAGTGCTAACCACTGTGTCACCAGGCCTCCCTTGTTTGACCTAGTTTGGATGCTTGGGTGATGGGCAAGGTCTAAATGGGCCTCTCTGCGGGTCGGAATAAGGCCGGCAAATGTTCCAGGAGTGGCATGTAGATATCAGGAACGCACCCGCCATTAACACGCCTCATAATATATCAGCGCAGGCATGTAACCCTCCCATTTTCCATGTATATTATTCCATCATTTTCTTTGAACCTTTCTCCTTTACCAGATATAAAGATATTAAAAATGGGGGGAAAAAAGGCTGTTTGGCCGACAGTCGAGCATCGTGCAATTGGGGGAAGTGGTGGCGCAGTGGTATTGTCACTGGACTATTAAACCAGAGATCCAGGGTGATGCTCTGGGGACCCAGGTTCGAATCCCGCCACTGCAGATGGTGAAATTTGAATTCAATAAAAATCTGGAATTAAAAGTCTCACGGTGACCATGAAACCATGTCGTAAAACCCCATCTGCTTCACTAATGTCCTTTAAGGAAATAAATCTGCCGTCCTTACCCGGTCTGGCCTACATGTGACTCCGGACCCACAGCAATGTGGTTGACATCTTAAATGCCCCCTCAAGGGGCACTTATGGATGGGCACAGCCTGCGACGCCCACACCCCATAAACAGACGAAGAGGAAAAAAAATATTATTTTGCTTTCTGATTGATGTACAAGGATGGGTGTGTTGGCTGACCATTGGCTGGAGTGGTGGGGGGGGTGCAGGTCATGTGTTGAGACCTCCAGGAATATGTTTGGTCACAGTTGGCAACCCTAACAATGAACCAGCCCATGGGAGTAAGAGGGGTAAGTGGGCTTGGCCTGTGAGTGTCAACAGAGTTATTGCGGTCAATCCAGTCAGTCCCAATTTAGGGCAGCACGGTAGCACAAGTGGATAGCACAGGTGCTTCATAGCGCCAGGGTCCCAGGATCGATTCCCCACTGGGTCACTGTATATGCAGAGTCTGCACGTTCTCCCCGTGTCTGCGTGGGTTTCCTCCGGGTGCTCCGGTTTCCTCCCACAGTCCAAAGATGCGCAGGTTAGGTGGATTGGCCAAGATAAATTGCCCTTAGTGACCAATAGGTTAGGAGGGGTTATGGGGCTAGGGTGGGTGGAAGTGAGGGCTTAAGTGGTCAGTGCAGACTCGATGGGCCGAATGGCCTCCTTCTGCACGCTATGTTCTATGTTCAATTCTCTGCGTTATTCCCGTATCAAAGAACAAAGAAAGGTACAGCACAGGAACCGGCCCTCCAAGCCCGTGCCGACCATGCTGCCCGAATAAAGCTGTGTCCCTGCAGCTTTATTCCCTCAGGTGCCCATCCAATTTCCTTCCGGGATCAGTGATTGCCTCCGATGCCACCGTTCTCATTGGCAGTGAGTTCGAGTCTAGCTTGCCCCTTTCACCTCACCAGGGAAGCAGACTTCCGTCATGGGCAGCAGGAGGAAGGAGCTCGAGGAAGAGTGCTCGGAATTCGACAGGCAAGATTATCCATTCATTTCTCAACATCGAAACACCTCCGGCAGATCCAGGTGTGAGATTTGAGTGCAGAAGAACCCCCATCTGATAAGATCCCTGGAATCTGCCTGGCCGGCGATAAGAAATTTAAATGACGCAGGAACAGCCTTCAGCACTGTCTAGCAACCCAGAGGAGGCGACTGATAAGCTAAGATTTGAGTGCCCCATCAACGTGTTTTTAATGTCAAAATAGTGCTTGGTGCCCCAGTCGCATTGAACCATGGAATCCCTCCAGTGCAGAAGGAGGCCATTCGGCCCATTGAGTCTGCACCGGCCCTCTGAAAGAGCACCCTACTGAGGCCCAATCCCCCTCCCTATCCATGCAACACCACCTTTGGACACTAAGGGGCAATTTAGCATGGCCAATCCACCTCACCTGCACATCTTTGGACTGTGGAAGGAAACCGGAGGAAACACGGGGAGAACATGTAAACTCTGCAAAGTCACTCGAGGCCGGATTCAAACCCGGGTCCCTGCCGCTGTGAGGCAGCAGTGCTAACCACTCTGCCACCGCACCGCCCATGCATTTAATGGCGTCAACATTTTTTTTTTAAGACTTGCATTTATACAGCCCAGGATGTACCAAAATGCATTACAACAAATGGGGCACCTTCTTTTTGAAGTATCGTCATTGTACCACTTGTGCAGTGGTACCACCCCTGGGACAGTAACCCTGGGTTCAAATCCCACTTTAGGACTTAATCGCCATGGATGGTGTGGTCATAATGTAGCCAAACAGGATGATTCTCGGCCTGTAAATCGTCCCGACACACCCGGTTGGCAGGCGGTAAGAGCGGGAGAGTTTCCTGGTCAGCCAGACGGCAGAAGGCAGCCAGTCGTCATCATGGACCAATCACAATGGAAGTCCTTAGTCGCCAACTCCCTCTTCGGCCCTGGTGCCTGAAGGGGGAGCCCTTGTTATACTGTGGCAGCCAATTAGCGCACAGCAAGAATTTGGGAAGGAGGTGGCATAGCGGGGACGCCACTGGTCTAGTAATCCAGGCATCCAGGCTAATGTTCCGGGGTCAAGGGTTCAAATCCCACCATGGCAGATGCTGGAATTTAAATCCCATGAACAATGTAGAGTTGAAAAGCTCGCCTCAATGATGGCGACCATGAAACTATCATCGATTGTTGTAAAGACCCGTCTGGTTGACTAATGTCCTTTCGGGAAGGAAATCTGCCGTCCTTGCCCGGTCTGGCCTACATGTGACTCCAGACCCACAGCAATGTGGTTGGCTCTTAACTGCCCCCCTGAATGGCAGTGGCAAGCCAGAGATGATAACAAACGCTGGCCTTGACAGCGACACACACGTCGCATGATCTTTCACAAGGACAAATCCCCACAAACAGGACTGATATAAATCAGCGGATTGTTCAGTCCCGTTGGGTTGAAGGGCAGATGTTGATCAGGACACCCGGGGAGAACGTTTAAGATAGCGCCATAGAAACGTCTCCATCAGCCTCAGAGAGAAGGCTTTATTGGAAAAACTTGCTTTGCTGTCCCGATAAGATGTATCCTCAGAATTGGCACCCTATTGCTACTTGTTCAAGTCGAAGGCGGGGGATTTTGCACACAAACTCTCAATTCAGCTGTGTGAGTGCTGCTCACTGAGCCACGGCTGGGGCAGATTTTCCCTTTTGACTACAGGCCTAAACACAAATTTGGCTTCAAATTGAATTCGTTTTCCAAATTGATTTTCTAATTCATCTTTCCAATAAAGCTTAATTTACATAATCACAAATTGAGCCAATATAACCGGGCAGTTCTTTGGAATAAATTGTTTGCCTCTTCTTAACCTTGGATTAAAATAATCCTTGACATGCTTAAAAGTGACAACCTTGTGTCGTTTTACTAATAAAGTTGAAAATGGGTGTCTCCTTCGCCGCCTGCGATTTAATAACTGAAATTGGTTTTATACAACGATGCTGAATCATTTACTAGCTCCATTGGCATCCGATTGTTAGGTACTTAGAACAAGATTTTCCAGCTGTTACCATCAGGGGTATCTTCCCGTCCTGCCGACCCCCGCCCCCCTCGGTGGAAGAGGGTGCGAGCAATGCAAAATCCCGCTGACAGTGGGGACATCGGAATATCCTATCGCCGGCCAATTGTGGAGCACCCCTGCCTTAGTCACACATGTCGCGGAGGAGGGGGGGGGGAGGGGGGGGAGGGGGGGGGGGGGGGGGGGCGATAATCCCGCCCTTGGTGAATCAATTATTGTTTATTATTTCAAAGATTTTCAAAGTTGTCTTTTACTGCCTACTGGACCAACAATAATATTTTTAAGAGGTTCCCCGAAGGGCCTCCAACGGGCCCAACTAGGGGAAATTCGCCATGGTGACTGGTCTGGTCCTGGGGTGCGGTCAGCTTTGTGAGCGGGCTCGGATTCCAGCGCAAAAGGTCGCGGAAGGTCGTTCTGCACCGGTCGTAACTTATGCTTGGAATTCCGCAATCAACTGCGCTGGGTTGAACAATTTTAGGTGAAAGACACACACTCTGAAATGTTAAGCTGCTGTCCACACTCCATATGGCCAGGCACGAGCGGTTCCTGACTCACTTTGTAAATGAACTGGGGGGGGAGGGGGGGTGGCATCTGACGTGTTGCTACCAAGTGGTGTCATGACGTAAGTATGAAAGGGCATTGTGCCACTTTGCATAGAATTCTTACAATATTCAGCCTGAACAGGCCATGCCATGTTAATGGCCAGGATTATTGCAGTATCTTCTTAGAAGCCCCCATTATTTCTTGATTCATACTCTGAAGTACAGTGCAGTTACTGCCAGGGAGCTGATGAAACTCTCTAACAGTGTCTTCTTTCCTTGGCGTTTACTTAGTTTCATCCCAAACCGTTTCTACATTTTGATCCTCTGAACCAAGATCGTTTCTCACCACTTTACTGATCTCATCCTTCAGTAACTGTGCTGCCCCACCCGCTTCTCCTTTCTTCCTGTCCTCCCAAAATGTCAAACACCCTTCAAAATCAGGTCCCAGTCCTGGTCACTTTGCAACCATGTCTCTGTAATGACATATACATTTAGTTCTATTTCGCGTTAGCAATTAATTCTGTGTGCATTCAGATCAAGAACCTTTAATTCTGCCTTTTGGCCATTTTTCTCTACTGTAACCTTATTTGATAGTGCAGTCTTTCATTTGTACACACTCTCTGATCTTATTTCCCCCATGTTAGATCGCTCGGGACTCGGGTAGTCATCCAGGCATTATTACCTTTGTTGTTTTGCTTTGTAATTTCATTCGTCGTTGTTCATACTCCCTCTTGGCACACATGGGACAATGGAGTCTTCCCCATCCACTCCAAGTTCCTCTCCAGCCCCGAGGAGGTGCCCCTAACCCCGGCACTGGGGAGACAACACACCTTTTGAATGTCTCACTCTTAGCTGCAGAGAACAGTATCGACCCCTCCAACTATACTGTCCACAACTACAACCTATTTACTCCCCGATACATGGGATGGCTCCCTGCACCATCGTGCTGTGGTTAGTTTGCTCATCCTCTCTGCAGTCCTTGCTTTTCTCCACATAATCTGCAAGAACCTTCAACCTGTGAGGTAATTGCAAGGGTTGAGGCCCCTCTACTTCTACCTTCTGGATCCCTATACCTGTATCGCTGACTGCGGACCAAATCAGAAGTATCGAGCTCAAATGGGTGTGACCGCCTGTTGGACCACTCTCAGTGTTCTCCTCTGTAGCCAACTTTTATTCTATTCTTCCACCTGACCCCTCACACCCTGACCTCTGACTTATGTTTCTTCTCTGCTCTCAAATCAAAAGCCTTCTGAAAATAATGTGGTGGGAAATTTCTACCCTCCCTGTTGTGTGTTTGTCTTGGCGAGGGGGTACTTAATCAGGCAGGTGGGACATCCCATCACCTTTTTGCCTCCACCCTGATTAAGTCCATGACAGGAAGTCGCATGGATGGCCTTCCTAGCCCCCAACAATTAAGACCCTTAAGTGGCCATCTAATGTCCACTTATGGGCCTTATCCCACTGCGGCTGATATTAGCACAGCAGGGGTCCCTCCAGCTCTCCAGTTGGCGAGCGAAACCCCCAACGTCGGCATAAGACTTCAGGCCCTGTCTACAGCTCAGTCTTTGAATTTCTCTTTGTATGACTGGCTAGCCCCTGATAACATCTCGTTCATTGTGTTTGCCATAATCAAGGTCTCACGGTCTTGTGATGTGGTTTGTGTTGTCCTGACATACGTGGAGTTACACAACTTTACATCCTTGTGTAACCACAATGCTTCTGACATTCACGCCTGGAGGCGATTCTGTCTCCTTCCCAAACAACTGCCACAACCTCACCTGAGCCGCACCTGCGAAAACTGGCTCGGTTCCACCTCGCGATGCTTGAAGCTAGGAGGTCAGGTGCTTGTATTACTGGATTCAATGTCAAGCACTATCCCGGGAATCTGTCTCTTAGCTTTCTAGCCAAGATGTCCATTAAGGGGCTGGGCGCGGAGCCACAAGCAAGTGGCTCTTGAGGTGGATCGGTCGATTCTTCTCACCAATTGGCAGCCAGCAGGAGGAGAGGGACTTAAGTGAGTGGGCGGGAAAGAGAGAGAGCGAGAGATGAAAGTGAGGGAGGGGAAGCAGCGGCAAACAGGAGGATGAGAGAAAGATGACCCAGTAAAGGAGAGCGTAGGAAAATGGAAGAAAAAAGAGTAAAAGGGGAAGATATTTCCATCAACAATGTCAAATGAACGTACATTGAGCGTCGAGAGAGAGCGGGGCATGAGTGTGAGTGGCGCGTGCATGTGGGCAACTCTTGGTCATGGGCAGAGTGTCTTAGTAGGTGGGGCTTGCATGTAGGCAGGGTTCGCTTATGGGCGGGATAGCGTGACCCCCCATGGTCCCTAAGCGCCGTTTGTTATTGGCTCAACTGATGACAAAAAGGGCTGAGACTATTTAGGGTGCGAAGTTAGGCCACGATGCTAAGATCAGCCGTGGCCACACTGTTGTGGGTGGGTGGGGCCGTGGGGATATTATGACACAGGCACGGTCTGAAGTCTGATCTTGACTTAAGGGTTACTGCAGTTTCCATGGAGGCAAAGAATTAGTGAGCAACCTCATTGCTTTCAGTCCTTTGTTGTCAGATAGTTGGTTAGGCCCGAGCGAGCACAGGACTGACTCCAATTCCACAACGTGTTGGAGAGTCTGAATTATATTGAATCTGTGGCTGGTGCCACAAAAGAGCACAAGACGTTGGAGCAGAAGTAGGCCACTCGGCCCATCGAGTCTGCTCCACCATTCAATGAGATCATGACTGACCTGATATGTCATTCCTGATAAAGCACCCAGGAACGTCCCTCGTCCATCAGCTTTCCATTCTACCCAGAATTTACAAGCTTGTAAATGGTAGAACTCTTGCGAGTCCTGACAGGCAGTGGGATCTGGGCGTGCATGTCCACCGATCACTGAATGTTGCAACACATGTGGATAAGGTGGTCAAGAAGGCATACGGCATGCTGGCCTTCATCGGTCAGGGCATCGAATATAAAAATTGGCAAATCATGTTGCAGCTGTACAGGACCTTCGTTAGGCCTCATTTGGAATACTGTGTACAATTATAGTCGCCACACTACTGGGGGGCATCATATACAGATCTCGCAAATGTTCTGTACAAGGAGGCTGGGTCAGCTGAGGCCAATTAGGTCTCAATTAAATGTTTGCCCATTCTGACAGGAATCGTTCTCTGGCCAATGGACAGAAGCAGGAGTGTGAGCAGCAAATACTTTGTGGGAAGGTCACCAGGAGTCTAGTGAGTGAAAAGAGGGGGGTAATTCCAGAGTTGATGATGATCACGGTGGCTATCCCGGCCTACAACATAACCTAACATCATAAACCTACAAGGTCCTCCAGGCCTCGATCAAGCTCCCAGTAAATTTGGTCTAACAGGGAGGTCATGACCCCAAGCTTCAAAATCACAGAGCAGGCCCCGCTGATGTAGTCAGAAACCCAAGCCCCCATATTTAGTGAAGGATCCCGCGGGCTTGGGACGGGCGTCCTTATTTGCTGCCTGCGAAGTGACAGTCAGATCCGGACAGGGAAGAGGAGTTGGCGAGTGCCCCAATTGCAATTTAAATGCCACCACTACCCCTCACCCCCCCCCCCCCCTTCCCGCCCCATCCCACCAGCCCCACCGCAAGTTATGGCGAGTTAAATAGGGGTCACGCCAGTCTTAAGGAGAGCCCTTTCAAGTCACATGACGCGGAGAAGCGCGAATGGCAACGTGGGAGCTGTTGATTGCTCACCGACCTCCGGGAATTAAAACAGTGGTTCTGAAGCTCATTGTTGATCTCTCTCGTAACTATCCCTCATGGCAACTGGGTGAGATTTATGCATTGAACTGCCCCTGATAGTAACGAAACGGGGCCAATGAGATATACATGTGTGTTTTTGCTTTGCTGCTTTCTACTTTCAACATTGCTTCGCTGTTGAATTCCTGCCAACGTATAGCTTTACATCAATAATAATTTCGAGAATTGAGCTGTTGCCTGCTCTGGACCCACAGACTTTCTTAGTCTTCCTATACATGGTTCAGCTGTCAATGAATTAATCACCAAAAAGGGACCAGGCTCATCCCAAATATGGCAGAGATTTCCAACTGCACATTCAAAATATGGGAATGGCTCCCCGCACATTGCCCGTTATGGCCCTGACGAGATTGTAGTTCCAGAGCTCTCACCTCCCCTTCGCTAGGCCTCAGCCCTGGCCGAGTTCCAGTTTTGCCTTTTGGAAAGGGGGTAGTGTGTAAATTTTTTAGCTGGGCCTCAAGTAGGCTGTTGCTAAGGGAAACAGAGCAGGGCCCTGTACAAACCTGACTCCACCATGAAGGAATGCATTCAAGGTCATTACTCCATGGCAGCTGAGAGAAAGGCGCGGGTTCAACGGGTTCAGGGAAAAAAGAGCTCTCGAGGAAAGGGAGCCACGTTTAACACCAGCATGTTCGCTGGATGACCAATCCCAAAGGCAGGCTACGGTGGGCCCCGCTTTGTGGTGGCACATCAGGAAATGCGGGCAGAAATAAATCACTGCTTTTAAAGAGAATTCCACATTAAGAACAGGGTGCATGTGCAGGAAGGCTCTGAGAGTACTCCAAAAATAAGGCTGTACTCACGTTAACTCTCAATAAACCTGAATGGGCACGATTCGGATTTTCCATCAGAGTTTCACTCAGTGTTTCACTCAGTGAGTGGACAGAGCTGATCGAGGAACAGGTTAAAATAAAACCCATACCCCTCACTGTAACACTCTGACACACCCCACACCCCTCACTATAACACTCTGTAATACCCCACACATCCTCACTGTCACACTCTGTAATATCCCACACAACTTCACTGTAACACTCTGTAATACCCCACACATCCTCAAAGGCACACTCTGTAATAACCCACACAACAGCACTGTAACAATCTGTAATACCCCACACATCCTCACTGTAACACTCTGTAATACCCCACACATCCTCAAAGGCACACTCTGTAATAACCCACACAACCTTACTGTAACACTCTGTAATACCCCACACATCCTCGCTGTAACACTCTGTAATACCCCACACATCCTCACTGTAACACTCTGTAATACCCCACATATCCTCACTGTAACTCTCTCTGTAATACCCCCACACATCCTCACTGTAACTCTCTCTGTAATACCCAACACATCCTCCCTGTCACACTCTGTAATACCCCACACATCCTCCATGTCACACTCTGTAATACCCCACACATCCTCACTGTAACTCTCTCTATAATACCCCACACATCCTCACTGTAACTCTTTCTGTAATACCCCACACATCCTCCCTGTCACACTCTGTAATACCCCACACATCCTCCCTGTCACACTCTGTAATACCCCACACATCCTCACTGTAACACTCTCTGTAATGCCCCACACATCCTCCCTGTCACACTCTGTTATACCCCACACATCCTCACTGTAACACTCTGATATAATCCACACCCCTCACTGTAACACTCTGATATACCCCACACCCCTCACAGTAACACTCTGTAATAACCCACACAACCTCACTGTAACACTCTGTAATACCCCACACATCCTCACTGTATCTCTCTCTGTAATACCCCACACATCCTCACTGTAACTCTCTCTGTAATACCCCACATATCCTCACTGTAACAATCTCTGTAATACCCCACACATCCTCACTGTCACACTCTCTGTAATACCCCACATCCCTCACTGTAACACTCTGGAAGACCTCACACATCCTCACTGTAACACTGTGTAATACCCCACATCCCTCACTGTAACACTCTCTGAAATACCCCACACCCCACACAGTAACACTCTGTAATACCGCACACATCCTCACTGTAACATTCTCTGTAATACCCCACACCCCACACTGTTACACTCTGATGTACCCCACACATCCTCACTGTAACACTCTCTGTAATACCCCACACATCCTCACTGTAACACTCTCTGTAATACCCCACATATCCTCACTGTAACACTCTCTGTAATACACACACAAACTCCCTGTCACACTCTGTAATACCCCACACATCCTCACTGTAACATTTTCTGTGATACCCCACACAGCCTCACTGCAACACTCTGATATACCCCACATATCCTCACTGTAACACTCTCTGTAATACCCCACACCTCTCACTGCAACACTCGGATGTACCCCACACATCCTCACTGTAACACTCTCTGAAATACCCCACACCCCACACAGTAACACTCTGTAATTCCGCACACATCCTCACTGTAACACTCTCTGTAATACCCCATACCCCTCATTGTAACACTCTGATGTACCCCACACATCCTCACTGTAACACTCACTGTAATACCCCACATATCCTCACTGTAACACTCTCTGTAATACCCCACTCCCCTCACTGTAACACTCGGATGTACCCCACACATCCTCACTGTAACACTCTCTGTAATACCCCACACATCCTCACTGTAACACTCTCTGTAATACCCCACACATCCTCACTGTAACACTCTCTGTAATACCCCACACATCCTCACTGTAACACTCTCTGTAATACCCCACATATCCTCACTGTAACACTCTCTGTAATACCCCACACCTCTCACTGCAACACTCGGATGTACCCCACACATCCTCACTGTAACACTCTCTGTAATACCCCACACATCCTCACTGTAACACTCTCTGTAATACCCCACACATCCTCACTGTAACACTCTCTGTAATACCCCACACATCCTCACTGTAACACACTCTGTAATACCCCACACATCTTCCCTGTCACACTCTGTAATACTCCACACATCCTCCATGTCACACTCTGTAATACCCCACACATCCTCACTGTAACTCTCTCTATAATACCCCACACATCCTCACTGTAACTCTTTCTGTAATACCCCACACATCCTCCCTGTCACACTCTGTAATACCCCACACATCCTCACTGTAACTCTCTCTGTAATAACCCCACACATCCTCACTGTAACACTCTTTGTAATACCCCACACATCCTCCTTGTCACACTCAGTAATACCCCACACATCCTCACTGTAACACTCTCTGTAATGCCCCACACATCCTCCCTGTCACACTCTGTAATGCCCCACACATCCTCACTGTAGCAGTCTGATATACCCACACCCCTCACTGTAACACTCTGATATAATCCACACCCCTCACTGTAACACTCTGATATACCCCACACCCCTCACAGTAACACTCTGTAATAACCCACACATCCTCACTGTAACTCTCTCTGTAATACCCCACACATCCTCACTGTAACTCTCTCTGTAATACCCCACATATCCTCACTGTAACAATCTCTGTAATACCCCACACATCCTCACTGTCACACTCTCTGTAATACCCCACATCCCTCACTGTAACACTCTGGAAGACCTCACACATCCTCACTGTAACACTGTGTAATACCCCACATCCCTCACTGTAACACTCTCTGAAATACCCCACACCACACACAGTAACACTCTGTAATACCGCACACATCCTCACTGTAACATTCTCTGTAATACCCCACAGCCCACACTGTTACACTCTGATGTACCGCACACATCCTCACTGTAACACTCTCTGTAATACCCCACACATCCTCACTGTAACATTCTCTGCAATACCCCACACAGCCTCACTGCAACACTCTGATATACCCCACACCCCTCACTGTAACACTCTCTGTAATACCCCACACCCCTCATTGTAACACTCTGATGTGCCCCACACATCCTCACTGTAACACTCTCTGTAATACCCAACACATCCTCACTGTAACACTCTCTGTAATACCCCACACATCCTCACTGTAACACTCTCCGTAATACCCCACACATCCTCACTGTAACACTCTCTGTAATACCCCACATATCCTCACTGTAACACTCTCTGTAATACCCCACACCCCTCACTGTAACACTCTGATGTACCCCACACATCCTCACTGTAACACTCTCTGTAATACCCCACACCCCTCACTGTAACACTCTGATATACTCCGCACCCCTCACTGTGAGACTCTGATATACCCACACCACTCACTGTAACACTCTGATATACCCCACACCCCTCACTGTAACACTCTGATGTACCCCACATCCCCCACTGTAACACTCTGATATACCCCACACACCTCACTGTAACATTCTGATATACCCCACACCCCTCACTGTAACACTCTCTGTAATACCCCACACACCTCACTGTAACACTCTGATATACCCCACACCCCTCACTGTAACACTCTGATGTACCCCACACCCATCACTGTAACACTCTGATATACCCCACACCCCTCACTGTAACACTCTGTAATACACCACACATCCTCACTGTCACACTCTGTAATACCCCACACATCCTCACCGTCACACTCTGTAATACCCCACACATCCTCACTGTAACACTGTCTGTAATACCCCACACATCCTGACTGTAACACTCTGATCTACCCCACACATCCTCCCTGTCACACTCTGTAATACCCCACACATCCTCCCTGTCACCCTCTCTGTAATACCCCACACATCCTCACTGTAATACTCTGTAATACCCCACATATCCTCCCTGTAACACTGTCTGTAACACCCCACACATCCTCACTGTGACACTCTTTGTAATACCCCGCACATCCTCACTGTAACACTGTCTGTAACACCCCACACATCCTCACTGTGACACTCTTTGTAATACCCCACACATCCTCCCTGTCACACTCTGTAATACCCCACACATCCTCACTGTCACACTCTCTGTTTTACCCCACACATCCTCACTGTAATACTCTGTAATACCCCACACATCCTCACTGTAACACTGTCTGTAACACCCCACACATCCTCACTGTGACACTCTTTGTAATACCCCACACATCCTCACTGTAACACTCTGTAATACCCCACACATCCTCCCTGTCACCCTTTCTGTAATATCCCACACATCCTCACTGTAATACTCTGTAATACCCCACACATCCTCACTGTAACACTCTGTAATACCCCACACATCCTCACTGTAACACTCTGATATACTCCACACCCCTCACCGTCACACTCTTTGTAATACCCCACACATCCTCACTGTAACACTCTGTAATACCACACACATCCTCCCTGTCACCCCCTCTCTAATACCCCACACATCCTCACTGTAATACTCTGTAATACCCCACACATCCTCACTGTAACACTCTTTGTAATACCCCACACAACCTCACTGTAACAATCTGTAATAACCCACACATCCTCACTGTAACACTCTCTGTAATACCCCACACATCCTCACTGTAACACTCTGTAATACCCCACCCATCCTCACTGTAACTCTCTCTGTAATACCCCACACATCCTCACTGTAATACTCTGTAATACCCCACACATCCTCACTGTAACACTCTTTGTAATACCCCACACAACCTCACTGTAACAATCTGTAATAACCCACACATCCTCACTGTAACACTCTCTGTAATACCCCACACATCCTCACTGTAACACTCTGTAATACCCCACCCATCCTCACTGTAACTCTCTCTGTAATACCCCACACATACTCACTGTAATACTCTGTAATACCCCACACATCCTCACTGTAACACTCTTTGTAATACCCCACACATCCTCACTGCAACTCTCTCTGTAATACCCCACACATCCTCACTGTAACACTCTTTGTAATACCCCACACATCCTCACTGTCACACTCTCTGTAATACCCCACCCATCCTCGCTGTATCTCTCTCTGTAATACCCCACACATCCTCACTGTAACACTCTCTGTAATACCCCACACACCCTCACTGTAACTCTCTCTGTAATACCCCACACATCCTCACTGTAACACTCTGCAATACCCCACATATCCTCACTGTAACACTCTGTACTACCCCACACCCCTCACTGTAACACCCTGTAATACCCCACACATCCTCACTGTAACTCTCTCTGTAATACCCCACACCCCTCACTGTAACACTCTGATGTACCCCACACATCCTCACGGTCACACTCAGTAATACCCCACACATCCTCACTGTAGCACTCTGTAATACCCCACACATCCTCACTGTAACACTCTTTGTAATACCCCACACAACCTCACTGTAACAATCTCTAATACCCCACACATCCTCACTGTAACACTCTCTGTAATACCTCACACATCCTCACTGTCACACTCTGTAATACCCCACACATGCTCACTGTATCTCTCTCTGTAATACCCCACACATCCTCACTGTAACACTCTGTAATACCCCACACATCCTCACTGTAATACTCTGTAATACCCCACACATCCTCACTGTAACACTCTTTGTAATACCCCACACAACCTCACTGTAACGCTCTCTGTAATAACCCACACATCCTCACTGTAACACTCTCTGTAATACCCCACCCATCCTCGCTGTATCTCTCTCTGTAATACCCCACACATCCTCACTGTAACACTCTCTGTAATACCCCACACATCCTCACTGTAACTCTCTCTGTAATACCCCAAACATCCTCACTGTAACACTCTGCAATACCCCACATATCCTCACTGTAACACTCTTTGTAATACCCCACACAACCTCACTGTAACACTCTCTGTAATAACCCACACATCCTCACAGTAACACTCTCTGTAATACCCCACCCATCCTCGCTGTATCTCTCTCTGTAATACCCCACACATCCTCACTGTCACACTCTCTGTAATACCCCACACTCCTCACTGTAACACCCTGTAATACCCCACACATCCTCACTGTAACTCTCTCTATAATACCCCACACCCCTCACTGTAACACTCTGATGTACCCCACACATCCTCACGGTCACACTCTCTGTAATAACCCATACATCCTCACTGTAACTCTCTCTGTAATACCCCACACATCCTCACTGTAACACTCTTTGTAATACCCCACACATCCTCACTGTCACACTCTCTGTAATACCCCACACATCCTCACTCTAATACTCTGTAATATCCCACACATCCTCACTGTAACACTCTCTGTAATACCCCACTCAACCTCACTGGAACACGCTGTAATACCCCACACATCCTCACTGTAACACTCTCTGTAATACCCCACACATCCTCACTGTAACACTCTGTAATACCCCACACATCCTCACTGTAACACTCTCTGTAATACCCCACACATCCTCCCTGTCACACTCTGTAATACCCCAGCCATCCTCACTGTAACTCTCTCTGTAATACCCCACACATCCTCACTGTAACTCTCTCTGTAATACCCCACACATCCTCACTGTAACACTCTTTGTAATACCCCACACATCCTCACTGTCACACTCTCTGTAATACCCCACCCATCCTCACTGTATCTCTCTCTGTAATACCCCATACATCCTCACTGTAACGCTCTATGTAATACCTCACACATCCTCACTGTAACACTCTGTAATACCCCACACATCCTCACTGTAATACTCTGTAATACCCCACAAATACTCACTGTAACACTCTCTGTAATACCTCACACATCCTCACTGTAACACTCTGTAATACCCCACACAACCTCACTGTAACACTCTGTAATACCCCACCCATCCTCACTGTAACACTCTCTGTGATACCCCACACATCCTCCCTGTCACACTCTGTAATACCCCACACATCCTCACTGTAACACTCTCTGTAATACCCCACAAATCCTCCCTGCCACACTCTGTAATACCCCACACATCCTCACTGTAACACTCTCTGTAATACCCCACACATCCTCACTGTAACACTCTGTAATACCCCACACATCCTCACTGTAACACTCTTTGTAATACCCCACACAACCTCACTGTAACGCTCTGTAATACCCCACACATCCTCACTGTAACACTCTCTGTAATACCCCACACATCCTCCCTGTCACACTCTGTAATACCCCACACATCCTCACTGTAACACTCTCTGTAATACCCAACACATCCTCACTGTAACACTCTTTGTAATACCCCACACATCCTCACTGTAACACTCTCTGTAATACCCCACACATCCTCCCTGTCACACTCTGTAATACCCCACACATCCTCACTGTAACACTCTCTGTAATACCCCACACATCCTCACTGTAACACTCTCTGTAATACCCCACACATCCTCACTGTAACTCTCTCTGTAATATCCCACACATCCTCACTGTGACACTCTTTGTAATACCCCACACATCCTCACTGTCACACTCTCTGTAACACTCCACCCATCCTCACTGTATCTCTCTCTGCAATACCCCACACATCCTCACTCTAACACTCTCTGTAATACCCCACACATCCTCACAGTAACACTCTTTGTAATACCCCACACATCCTCACTGTCACACTCTCTGTAACACCCACCCATCCTCACTGTATCTCTCTCTGTAATATCCCACACATCCTCACTGTAATACCCCACACATCCTCACTGTAACTCTCTCTGTAATACCCTACACCCCTCACTGTAACACTCTCTGTAATACCCCACACATCCTCACTGTAAAACTCTGCAATACTCCACACATCCTCACTGTAACACTCTGTAATACCCCACACCCCTCACTGTAACTCTCTGTAATACCCCACACCTCCTCACTGTAAATCTCTCTGTAATACCCCACACCCCCTCACTGTAACACTCTGATGTACCCCACACATCCTCACGGTCACACTCTGTAATACCCCACACATCCTCACTGTAACACTCTCTGTAATACCCCACACATCCTCACTGTAACACTCTTCGTAATACCCCACACATCCTCACTGTAACTCTCTCTGTAATACCCCACACATCCTCACAATAACACTCTTTGTAATACCCCACACATCCTCACTGTATCTCTCTCTGTAATACACCACACATCCTCACTGTAACTCTCTCTCTGTAATACCCCACACATCCTCACTGTAACACTCTTTGTAATTCCCCACACATCGTCCCTGTCACACTCTGTAATACCCCACACATCCTCACTGTAACACTCTGATGTACCCCACACATCCTCACTGTAACTCTCTCTGTAATACCCCACACCCCTCACTGTAACACTCTTTGTAATACCCCACACATCCTCACTGTATCTCTCTCTGAAATTCACCACACATCCTCACTGTAACACTCTTTGTAATACCCCACACATCCTCACTGTAACTCTCTCTGTAATACCCCACACATCCTCACATTAACACACTTTGTAATACCCCACACATCCTCACTGTATCTCTCTCTGAAATACACCACACATCCTCACTGTCACTCTCTCTGTAATACCCCACACATCCTCACTGTAACTCTCTCTGTAATACCCCACACATCCTCACTGTAACTCTCTCTGTAATCCCCCACACATCCTCACTGTATCTCTCTCTGTAATACCCCACACATCCTCACAGTAACACTCTTTGTAATACCCCACACATCCTCACTGTCACACTCTCTGTAACACCCCACCCATCCTCACTGTAACTCTCTCTGTAATACCCCACACATCCTCACTGTAACTCTCTCTGTAATACCCCAGACATCCTCACTGTAACACTCTGCAATACTCCACACATCCTCACTGTAACACTCTGTAATACCCCACACATCCTCACGGTCACACTCTGTAATACCCCATACATCCTCACTGTAACTCTCTCTGTAATACCCCACACATCCTCACTGTATCTCTCTCTGTAATACCCCACACATCCTCACTGTAACTCTCTCTGTAATACCCCACACATCCTCACTGTAAATCTCTCTGTAATACCCCACACACCCTCACAGTAACTCTCTCTGTAATACCACACACATCCTCACTGTAACTCTCTCTGTAATACCCCACACACCCTCACTGTAACTCTCACTGTAATACCCCACACACCCTCAATGTAACACTCTTTGTAATACCCCACACACCCTCACTGTAACTCTCTCTGTAATACCCCACACATCCTCACTGTCACACTCTGTAATACCCCACACATCTTCACTGTAACACTCTTTGTAAAACCCCGCACATCCTCACTGTAACTCTCTCTGTAATACCCCACACATCCTCACTGTCACACTCTCTGTAATACCCCACACATCCTCACTGTATCACTCTTTATAATACCCCACACATCCTCACTGTAACACTCTCTGTAATACCCCACACATCCTCACTGTCACACTCTCTGTAATACCCCACAGATCCTCACTGTATCACTCTGTAATACCCCACACATCCTCACTGTCACACTCTCTGTAATACCCCACACATCCTCACTGTAACACTCTGTAATACCCCACACATCCTCACTGTCACACTCTCTGTAATACCCCACACATCCTCACTGTAACACTCTGTAATACCCCACACTTCCTCACTGTAACTCTCTCTGTAATACCCCACACCCCTCACTGTAACTCTCTGTAATACCTCACACATCCTCACTGTAACTCTCTCTGTAATACCCCACACATCCTCACTGTAACACTCTCTGTAATACACCACACATCCTCACTGTAACTCTCTCTGTAATACCTCACACATCCTCACTGTAACTCTCTCTGTAATACCCCACACATCCTCCCTGTCACACTCTCTGTAATACCCCACACATCCTCGCTGTAACTCTCTCTGTAATACCCCACACATCCTCACTGTAACACTCTTTATAATACCCCACACATCCTCACTGTCACACTCTCTGTAATACCCCACACATCCTCACTGTAACTCTCTCTGTAATACCCCACACATCCTCCCTGTCACACTCTCTGTAATACCCCACACATCCTCACTGTATCTCTCTCTGAAATACACCACACATCCTCACTGTCACACTCTCTGTAATACCCCACACATCCTCACTGTAACTCTCTCTGTAATACCCCACACATCCTCACTGTAACTCTCTCTGTAATCCCCCACACATCCTCACTGTATCTCTCTCTGTAATACCCCACACATCCTCACAGTAACACTCTTTGTAATACCCCACACATCCTCACTGTCACACTCTCTGTAACACCCCACCCATCCTCACTGTAACTCTCTCTGTAATACCCCACACATCCTCACTGTAACTCTCTCTGTAATACCCCAGACATCCACACTGTAACACTCTGCAATACTCCACACATCCTCACTGTAACACTCTGTAATACCCCACACATCCTCACGGTCACACTCTGTAATACCCCATACATCCTCTCTGTAACTCTCTCTGTAATACCCCACACATCCTCACTGTATCTCTCTCTGTAATACCCCACACATCCTCACTGTAACTCTCTCTGTAATACCCCACACATCCTCACTGTAAATCTCTCTGTAATACCCCACACACCCTCACAGTAACTCTCTCTGTAATACCACACACATCCTCACTGTAACTCTCTCTGTAATACCCCACACACCCTCACTGTAACTCTCACTGTAATACCCCACACACCCTCAATGTAACACTCTTTGTAATACCCCACACACCCTCACTGTAACTCTCTCTGTAATACCCCACACATCCTCACTGTCACACTCTGTAATACCCCACACATCTTCACTGTAACACTCTTTGTAAAACCCCGCACATCCTCACTGTAACTCTCTCTGTAATACCCCACACATCCTCACTGTCACACTCTCTGTAATACCCCACACATCCTCACTGTATCACTCTTTATAATACCCCACACATCCTCACTGTAACACTCTCTGTAATACCCCACACATCCTCACTGTCACACTCTCTGTAATACCCCACAGATCCTCACTGTATCACTCTGTAATACCCCACACATCCTCACTGTCACACTCTCTGTAATACCCCACACATCCTCACTGTAACACTCTGTAATACCCCACACATCCTCACTGTCACACTCTCTGTAATACCCCACACATCCTCACTGTAACACTCTGTAATACCCCACACATCCTCACTGTAACTCTCTCTGTAATACCCCACACCCCTCACTGTAACTCTCTGTAATACCTCACACATCCTCACTGTAACTCTCTCTGTAATACCCCACACATCCTCACTGTAACACTCTCTGTAATACCCCACACATCCTCACTGTAACTCTCTCTGTAATACCTCACACATCCTCACTGTAACTCTCTCTGTAATACCCCACACATCCTCCCTGTCACACTCTCTGTAATACCCCACACATCCTCGCTGTAACTCTCTCTGTAATACCCCACACATCCTCACTGTAACACTCTTTATAATACCCCACACATCCTCACTGTCACACTCTCTGTAATACCCCACACATCCTCACTGTAACTCTCTCTGTAATACCCCACACATCCTCCCTGTCACACTCTCTGTAATACCCCACACATCCTCACTGTAACTCTCTCTGTAATACCCCACGTATCCTCACTGTAACACTCTTTATAATACCCCACACATCCTCACTGTCACACTCTCTGTAATACCCCACACATCCTCACTGTAACTCTCTCTGTAATCCCCCACACATCCTCACTGTATCTCTCTCTGTAATACCCCACACATCCTCACTGTCACACTCTCTGTAACACATCACCCATCCTCACTGTAACTCTCTCTGTAATAGCCCACACATCCTCACTGTAACACTCTGCAATACCCCACACATCCTCACTGTAACTCTCTCTGTAATCCCCCACACATCCTCACTGTATCTCTCTCTGTAATACCCCACACATCCTCACTGTCACACTCTCTGTAACACCCCACCCATCCTCACTGTAACACTCTCTGTAATACCCCACACATCCTAACGGTCACACTCTCTAATACCCCAAACATCCTCACTGTAACTCTCTCTGTAATACCCCACACATCCTCACTGTAACTCTCTCTGTAATATCCCACACACCCTCACTGTAACTCTCTCTGTAATACCACACACATCCTCACTGTAACTCTCTCTGTAATACCCCACACACCCTCACTGTAACTCTCTCTGTAATACCACACACATCCTCACTGTAACTCTCTCTGTAGTACCCCACACATCCTCCCTGTCACACTCTCTGTAATACCCCACACATCCTCACTGTAACTCTCTCTGTAATACCCCACATATCCTCACTGTAACACTCTTTATAATACCCCACACATCCTCACTGTCACACTCTCTGTAATACCCCACACATCCTCACTGTAACTCTCTCTGTAATCCCCCACACATCTTCACTGTATCTCTCTCTGTAATACCCCACACATCCTCACTGTCACACTCTCTGTAACACCCCACCCATCCTCACTGTAACTCTCTCTGTAATACCCCACACATCCTCACTGTAACACTCTGCAATACCCCACACATCCTCACTGTAACTCTCTCTGTAATCCCCCACACATCCTCACTGTATCTCTCTCTGTAATACCCCACACATCCTCACTGTCACACTCTCTGTAACACCCCACCCATCCTCACTGTAACTCTCTCTGTAATACCCCACACATCCTCACTGTAACACTCTGCAATACCCCACACATCCTCACTGTAACTCTCTCTGTAATCCCCCACACATCCTCACTGTATCTCTCTCTGTAATACCCCACACATCCTCACTGTCACACTCTCTGTAATACCCCACACATCCTCACTGTAACTCTCTCTGTAATACCCCACACATCCTCCCTGTCACACTCTCTGTAATACCCCACACATCCTCACTGTAACACTCTTTATAATACCCCACACATCCTCACTGTCACACTCTCTGTAATACCCCACACATCCTCACTGTAACTCTCTCTGTAATACCCCACACATCCTCCCTGTCACACTCTCTGTAATACCCCACACATCCTCACTGTAACTCTCTCTGTAATACCCCACATATCCTCACTGTAACACTCTTTATAATACCCCACACATCCTCACTGTCACACTCTCTGTAATACCCCACACATCCTCACTGTAACTCTCTCTGTAATCCCCCACACATCCTCACTGTATCTCTCTCTGTAATACCCCACACATCCTCACTGTCACACTCTCTGTAACACCCCACCCATCCTCACTGTAACTCTCTCTGTAATACCCCACACATCCTCACTGTAACACTCTGCAATACCCCACACATCCTCACTGTAACTCTCTCTGTAATCCCCCACACATCCTCACTGTATCTCTCTCTGTAATACCCCACACATCCTCACTGTCACACTCTCTGTAACACCCCACCCATCCTCACTGTAACACTCTCTGTAATACCCCACACATCCTAACGGTCACACTCTCTAATACCCCAAACATCCTCACTGTAACTCTCTCTGTAATACCCCACACATCCTCACTGTAACTCTCTCTGTAATATCCCACACACCCTCACTGTAACTCTCTCTGTAATACCACACACACCCTCACTGTAACTCTCTCTGTAATACCACACACATCCTCACTGTAACTCTCTCTGTAATACCCCACACACCCTCACTGTAACTCTCTCTATAATACCCCAAACACCCTCAATGTAACACTCTTTGTAATACCCCACACACCCTCACTGTAACTCTCTCTGTAATACCCCACACATCCTCACTGTCACACTCTGTAATACCCCACACATCTTCACTGTAACACTCTCTGTAAAACCCCGCACATCCTCACTGTAACTCTCTCTGTAATACCCCACACATCCTCACTGTCACACTCTCTGTATTACCCCACACATCCTCACTGTATCACTCTTTATAATACCCCACACATCCTCACTGTAACACTCTCTGTAATACCCCACACATCCTCACTGTCACACTCTCTGTAATACCCCACACATCCTCACTGTAACACTCTGTAATACCCCACACATCCTCGCTGTCACACTCTCTGTAATACCCCACACATCCTCACTGTAACTCTCTCTGTAATACCCCACACCCCTCACTGTAACTCTCTCTGTAATACCCCACACATCCTCACTGTAACACTCTGTAATACCCCACACATCCTCACTGTAACACTCTGTAATACCCCACACATCCTCACTGTAACTCTCTCTGTAATACCCCACACCCCTCACTGTAACTCTCTCTGTAATACCCCACACATCCTCACTGTAACACTCTCTGTAATACCCCACACATCCTCACTGTAACACTCTTTATAATACCCCACACATCCTCACTGTCACACTCTGTAGTACCCCACACCCTCACTGTAACACTCTCTGTAATACCCCACACATCCTCACTGTCACACTCTCTGTAATACCCCACACATCCTCACTGTAACACTCTGCAATACCCCACACACCCTCACTGTAACTCTCTCTGCAATACCCCACACATCCTCACTGTAACACTCTCTGTAATACCCCACACATCCTCACTGTAACACTCTCTGTAATACCCCACACATCCTCACTGTATCTCTCTCTGTAATACCCCACACATCCTCACTGTATCTCTCTCTGTAATACCCCACACATCCTCACTGTAACACTCTCTGTAATACCCCACACATCCTCACTGTAACACTCTGTAATACCACACACATCCTCACTGTAACACTCTCTGTAATACCCCACACATCCTCACTGTAACACTCTCTGTAATACCCCACACATCCTCACTGTATCTCTCTCTGTAATACCCCACACATCCTCACTGTAACACTCTGTAATACCACACACATCCTCACTGTAACACTCTCTGTAATACCCCACACCCCTCACTGTAACTCTCTCTGTAATACCCCACACATCCCACACTGTAACACTCTCTGTAATACCCCACACATCCTCACTGTCACACTCTCTGTAATACCCCACACATCCTCACTGTAACACTCTGCAATACCCCACACACCCTCACTGTAACTCTCTCTGCAATACCCCACACATCCTCACTGTAACACTCTCTGTAATACCCCACACATCCTCACTGTAACACTCTCTGTAATACCCCACACATCCTCACTGTATCTCTCTCTGTAATACCCCACACATCCTCACTGTATCTCTCTCTGTAATACCCCACACATCCTCACTGTAACACTCTCTGTAATACCCCACACATCCTCACTGTAACACTCTGTAATACCACACACATCCTCACTGTAACACTCTCTGTAAAACCCCACACATCCTCACTGTAACACTCTCTGTAATACCCCACACATCCTCACTGTATCTCTCTCTGTAATACCCCACACATCCTCACTGTAACACTCTGTAATACCACACACATCCTCACTGTAACTCTCTCTGCAATACCCCACACATCCTCACTGTAACACTCTCTGTAATACCCCACACATCCTCACTGTAACACTCTCTGTAATACCCCACACATCCTCACTGTATCTCTCTCTGTAATACCCCACACATCCTCACTGTATCTCTCTCTGTAATACCCCACACATCCTCACTGTAACACTCTCTGTAATACCCCACACATCCTCACTGTAACACTCTGTAATACCACACACATCCTCACTGTAACACTCTCTGTAATACCCCACACATCCTCACTGTATCTCTCTCTGTAATACCCCACACATCCTCACTGTAACACTCTGTAATACCACACACATCCTCACTGTAACACTCTCTGTAATACCCCACACCCCTCACTGTAACTCTCTCTGTAATACCCCACACATCCCACACTGTAACACTCTCTGTAATACCCCACACATCCTCACTGTCACACTCTCTGTAATACCCCACACATCCTCACTGTAACACTCTGCAATACCCCACACACCCTCACTGTAACTCTCTCTGCAATACCCCACACATCCTCACTGTAACACTCTCTGTAATACCCCACACATCCTCACTGTAACACTCTCTGTAATACCCCACACATCCTCACTGTATCTCTCTCTGTAATACCCCACACATCCTCACTGTATCTCTCTCTGTAATACCCCACACATCCTCACTGTAACACTCTCTGTAATACCCCACACATCCTCACTGTAACACTCTGTAATACCACACACATCCTCACTGTAACACTCTCTGTAAAACCCCACACATCCTCACTGTAACACTCTCTGTAATACCCCACACATCCTCACTGTATCTCTCTCTGTAATACCCCACACATCCTCACTGTAACACTCTGTAATACCACACACATCCTCACTGTAACACTCTCTGTAATACCCCACACATCCTCACTGTATCTCTCTCTGTAATACCCCACACATCCTCACTGTATCTCTCTCTGTAATACCCCACACATCCTCACTGTAACACTCTCTGTAATACCCCACACATCCTCACTGTAACACTCTGTAATACCCCACACATCCTCACTGTAACTTTCTCTGTAATACCCCACACCCCTCACTGTCACACCCTGATGTAATACACCTCACCCACTTTAAACAGCCCTGGAAACAAGCAGTGAATTTGCAAAATATTAACCTCAAAGGGACTCGTGTGTTACTCATCTGTTCCATTATCTCTGAGGCTACACTTGAATCATACTTAATATATCGATGGTATCACTGACTCTGGTGGAAGATGTGTAATTACTACATCACCCCAGGCATCTAATTCTGTGGCGAATCGTCATCACAGTGTGCATCGGAATGCACAGACAGAGAATTCATGCTGCTGTGGGCTACAGAGTAAAATCATTCAAATCGCAAGAACAATAATATTGAAAACGCTTTCCTAAAAGGTAAACACACAGTGAACTTGGCGCAGCCCCCTTCCCAGTTTTCCGTTTCCTCGAGTAGATTTCCCATTTTTCAGCCGGGTTCTCGTGCGGTGAATGAATTTTCCTCTCGCTTGCTCTCCAACCTGCTACAGTTCAGCAGGGTCCTGCCCTCCCCGGGGCTCGCTCTGCCACAAGAATGCACAGTACAAGAGATGCTCGGCAATGATTTTCACACAATCGACAGACTCACACAAACAGCAGGGATGGAATTTTGAAGCAATTGAGTTTTGACTTTTCCGATATTCGTCCTTGTAACGGAACAATATTCCCAGTGAGAGATGGAGAATAAATCAGGCATAGAGTAAATGGTGAGGAGTATGTCAGAGTGTTACATTGAGGGGTGTGGGGTATATCAGAGTGTTACAATGAGCGGTGTGTGGGATATCAGAGCGTTACAATGAGCGGTGTGGGACATATCAGAGTGTTACAATGAGGGGTGTGGGGTATATCAGAGTGTTACAGTGAGGGGTATGGGGTATATCAGAGTGTACAGTGAGGGGTGTGGGGTATATCAGTGTTACAGTGAGGGGTGTGGGGTATATCAGAGTGTTACAGTGAGGGGTATGGGGTATATCAGGGTGTTACAGTGAGGGGTATGGGGTAATCAGAGTGTTACAATGAGGGGTGTGGGGTATATCAGTGTTACAGTGAGGGGTATGGGGTAATCAGAGTGTTACAGTGAGGGGTGTGGGGTGTATCAGAGTGTTACAGTGAGGGGTGTGGGGTATATCAGAGAGTTACAGTGAGGGGTGTGGGGTATATCAGAGTGTTACAATGAGCGGTGTGTGGGATATCAGAGCGTTACAATGAGCGGTGTGGGACATATCAGAGTGTTACAATGAGGGGTGTGGGGTATATCAGAGTGTTACAGTGAGGGGTATGGGGTATATCAGAGTGTACAGTGAGGGGTGTGGGGTATATCAGTGTTACAGTGAGGGGTGTGGGGTATATCAGAGTGTTACAGTGAGGGGTATGGGGTATATCAGGGTGTTACAGTGAGGGGTATGGGGTAATCAGAGTGTTACAGTGAGGGGTGTGGGGTATATCAGTGTTACAGTGAGGGGTATGGGGTAATCAGAGTGTTACAGTGAGGGGTGTGGGGTGTATCAGAGTGTTACAGTGAGGGGTGTGGGGTATATCAGAGAGTTACAGTGAGGGGTGTGGGGTGTATCAGAGTGTTACAGTGAGGGGTGTGGGGTATATCAGAGTGTTAAAGTGAGGGGTGTGGGGTATATCAGAGTGTTACAGTGGGGGTTTTGGGGTATATCAGTGTTACAGTGAGGGGTGTTGGGTATATCAGAGTGTTACAGTGAGGGGTGTAGGGTACATCAGAGTGTTACAGTGAGGGTTGTGGGGTATATCAGAGTGTTACAGTGAGGGGTGTGGGGTATATCAGAGTGTTACAGTGAGGGGTATGGGGTATATCAGAGTGTTACAGTGAGGGGTGTGGGGTATATCAGTGTTACAGTGAGGTGTGTGGGGTCTCTCAGTGTTATCGTGAGGGCTGTTAGGTATTTCAGAGTGTTACAGTGAGGGGTGTGGAGAATATTAGAGTGTTACAGTGAGGGGTGTGGGGTATATCAGAGTCTTACAGTGAGGGGTGTGGGGTATATCAGAGTGTTACAGTGAGGGGTGTGGGGTATATCAGAGTGTTACAGTGAGGGGTATGGGGTATATAGAGTGTTACAGTGAGGGGTGTTGGGTATATCAGAGTGTTACAGTGAGCGTTGTGGGGTATATCAGAGTGTTAAAGTGAGGGGTATGGGGTATATCAGAGTGTTACAGTGAGGGGTGTGGGGTATATCAGAGTGTTACAGTGAGGTGTGTGGAGTATATCAGAGTGTTACAGTGAGGAGTGTGCTTTTTATCAGAGTGTTACAGTGAGGGGTGTGGGGTATATCAGAGTGTTACAGTGAGGTGTGTGGAGTATATCAGAGTGTTACAGTGAGGGGTGTGGGGTATATCAGAGTGTTACAGTGAGGGGTGTGGGGTATATCAGAGTGTTACAGTGAGGGGTGTGGGGTATACCAGTGTTACAGTGAAGCGTGTCGGGTATATCAGAGTGTTACAGTGAAGGGTGTGGGGTATATCAGAGTGTTACAGTGAGGGGGGTGGGGTATATCAGAGAGTGTTACAGTGAGGGGTGTGGGGTATATCAGAGTGTTACAGTGAGGGGTGTGGGGTATATCAGTGTTACAGTGAGGGGTGTGGGGTATATCAGAGTGTTACAGTGAGGGGTGTGGGGTATATCCGAGTGTTACATTGAGGGGTGTGGGGTATATCAGAGAGTTACAGTGAGGGGTGTGGGGTATATCAGTGTTACAGTGAGGGGTGAGGGGTATATCAGAGTGTTACAGTGAGGGGTGTGGGGTATATCAGAGAGTTACAGTGAGGGGTGTGGGGAATATCAGAGTGTTACAGTGGGGGTTGTGGGGTATATAAGTGTTACAGTGAGGGGTGTTGGGTTTATCAGAGTGTTACAGTGAGGGGTGTAGGGTACATCAGAGTGTTACAGTGAGGGTTGTGGGGTATATCAGAGTGTTACAGTGAGGGGTATGGGGTATATCAGAGTGTAACAGTGAGGGGTGTGGGGTATATCAGAGTGTTACAGTGAGGGATGTGGGGTATATCAGAGTGTTACAGTGAGGGGTGTGGGGTATATCAGAGTGTTACAGTGAGGGGTATGGGGTATATCAGAGTTTTACAGTGAGCGGTGTGGGGTATATCAGTGTTACAGTGAGGGGTGTGGGGTCTCTCAGTGTTATCGTGAGGGGTGTCGGGTATATCAGAGTGTTACAGTGAGGGGTGTGGAGTATATCTGAGTGTTACAGTGAGGGGTGTGGGGTATATCAGAGTGTTACAGTGAGGGGTGTGGAGTATATCAGAGTGTTACAGTGAGGGGTGTGGGGTATATCAGAGTGTTACAGTGAGCGTTGTGGGGTATATCAGAGTGTTACAGTGAGGGGTATGGAGTATATCAGAGTGTTACAGTGAGGGGTGTGGGGTATATCAGAGTGTTACAGTGAGGTGTATGGAGTATATCAGAGTGTTACAGTGAGGGGTGCGGTTTTTATCAGAGTGTTACACTGAGGGGTGCGGGGTATATCAGAGTGCTACTGTGAGGGGTGTGGGGTATATCAGAGTGTTACAGTGAGGGGTGTGGGGTATATCAGAGTGTTACAGTGAGGGGTATGGGGTATATCAGAGTGTTACAGTGAGAGTTGTGGGGGTATATCAGTGTTACAGTGAGGGGTGTGGGGTATATCAGAGTGTTACAGTGAGGGGTGTGGGGTATATCAGTGTTACAGTGAGGGGTGTGCGGTATATCAGAGTTTTACATTGAGGGGTGTGGGGTATATCAGAGAGTTACAGTGAGGGGTGTGGGGTATATCAGAGTGTTACAGTGAGGGGTGAGGGGTATATCAGAGTGTTACAGTGAGGGGTGTGGGGTATATCAGAGAGTTACAGTGAGGGGTGTGGGGTATATCAGAGTGTTACAGTGAGGGGTGTGGGGTATATCAGAGTGTTACAGTGAGGGGTGTGGGGTATATCAGTGTAACAGTGAGTGGTGTGGGCTATATCAGAGAGTAGTGGGGGCATGGAATGCACTGCCTGTGGAAGTAGTTGAGTCGGAAACATTAGGGACCTTCAAGCAGCTGTTGGATAGGTACATGGATTACGGGAAAATGATATAGTGTAGATTTATTTGTTCTTAAGGGCAGCACGGTAGCATTGTGGATAGCACAATTGCTTCACAGATCCATGGTCCCAGGTTCGATTCCGGCTTGGGTCATTGTCTGTGCGGAGTCTGCACGTCCTCCCCGTGTCTGCGTGGGTTTCCTCCGGGTGCTCCGGTTTCCTCCCACAGTCCAAAGATGTGCGGGTTAGGTGAATTGGCCAATGATAAATTGCCCTTAATGTCCAAATTGCCCTTGGTGTTGGGTGGAGGTGTTGAGTTTGGGTAGGGTGCTCTTTCCAAGAACTGGTGCAGACTCGGGGGGCCGAATGGCCTCCTTCTGCACTGTAAATTCAATGATAATCTATGATTGATCTAGGACAAAGGTTCGGCACAACATCGTGGGCCGAAGGGCCTGTTCTGTGCTGTATTTTCTATGTTCTATGTTCTATGTTACAATGAGCGGTGTGTGGGATATCAGAGCGTTACAATGAGCGGTGTGGGACATATCAGAGTGTTACAATGAGGGGTGTGGGGTATATCAGAGTGTTACAGTGAGGGGTATGGGGTATATCAGAGTGTACAGTGAGGGGTGTGGGGTATATCAGTGTTACAGTGAGGGGTGTGGGGTATATCAGAGTGTTACAGTGAGGGGTATGGGGTATATCAGAGTGTTACAGTGAGGGGTGTGGGGTATATCAGTGTTACAGTGAGGGGTATGGGGTATATCAGGGTGTTACAGTGAGGGGTATGGGGTATATCAGAGTGTTACAGTGAGGGGTGTGGGGTATATCAGTGTTACAGTGAGGGGTATGGGGTAATCAGAGTGTTACAGTGAGGGGTGTGGGGTGTATCAGAGTGTTACAGTGAGGGGTGTGGGGTATATCAGAGAGTTACAGTGAGGGGTGTGGGGTATATCGGAGTGTTACAGTGGGGGTTTTGGGGTATATCAGTGTTACAGTGAGGGGTGTTGGGTATATCAGAGTGTTACAGTGAGGGGTGTAGGGTACATCAGAGTGTTACAGTGAGGGTTGTGGGGTATATCAGAGTGTTACAGTGAGGGGTGTGGGGTATATCAGAGTGTTACAGTGAGGGGTATGGGGTATATCAGAGTGTTACAGTGAGGGGTGTGGGGTATATCAGTGTTACAGTGAGGTGTGTGGG
This sequence comes from Scyliorhinus torazame, assembly GCF_047496885.1. Lineage (NCBI taxonomy): Eukaryota > Metazoa > Chordata > Chondrichthyes > Carcharhiniformes > Scyliorhinidae > Scyliorhinus > Scyliorhinus torazame. The sequence continues at coordinate 16,920,312 of NC_092735.1, read as the reverse complement.
GTCTCTCAGTGTTATCGTGAGGGCTGTTAGGTATTTCAGAGTGTTACAGTGAGGGGTGTGGAGAATATTAGAGTGTTACAGTGAGGGGTGTGGGGTATATCAGAGTCTTACAGTGAGGGGTGTGGGGTATATCAGAGTGTTACAGTGAGGGGTGTGGGGTATATCAGAGTGTTACAGTGAGGGGTATGGGGTATATAGAGTGTTACAGTGAGGGGTGTTGGGTATATCAGAGTGTTACAGTGAGCGTTGTGGGGTATATCAGAGTGTTAAAGTGAGGGGTATGGGGTATATCAGAGTGTTACAGTGAGGGGTGTGGGGTATATCAGAGTGTTACAGTGAGGTGTGTGGAGTATATCAGAGTGTTACAGTGAGGAGTGTGCTTTTTATCAGAGTGTTACAGTGAGGGGTGTGGGGTATATCAGAGTGTTACAGTGAGGTGTGTGGAGTATATCAGAGTGTTACAGTGAGGGGTGTGGGGTATATCAGAGTGTTACAGTGAGGGGTGTGGGGTATACCAGAGTGTTACAGTGAGGGGTGTGGGGTATACCAGTGTTACAGTGAAGCGTGTGGGGTATATCAGAGTGTTACAGTGAAGGGTGTGGGGTATATCAGAGTGTTACAGTGAGGGGGGTGGGGTATATCAGAGAGTGTTACAGTGAGGGGTGTGGGGTATATCAGAGTGTTACAGTGAGGGGTGTGGGGTATATCAGTGTTACAGTGAGGGGTGTGGGGTATATCAGAGTGTTACAGTGAGGGGTGTGGGGTATATCAGAGTGTTACATTGAGGGGTGTGGGGTATATCAGAGAGTTACAGTGAGGGGTGTGGGGTATATCAGAGTGTTACAGTGAGGGGTGAGGGGTATATCAGAGTGTTACAGTGAGGGGTGTGGGGTATATCAGAGAGTTACAGTGAGGGGTGTGGGGTATATCAGAGTGTTACAGTGAGGGGTGTGGGGTGTATCAGAGTGTTACAGTGAGGGGTGTGGGGTATATCAGAGTGTTACAGTGAGGGGTGTGGGGTATATCAAAGAGTTACAGTGAGGGGTGTGGGGAATATCAGAGTGTTACAGTGGGGGTTGTGGGGTATATAAGTGTTACAGTGAGGGGTGTTGGGTATATCAGAGTGTTACAGTGAGGGGTGTAGGGTACATCAGAGTGTTATAGTGAGGGTTGTGGGGTATATCAGAGTGTTACAGTGAGGGGTATGGGGTATATCAGAGAGTAACTGTGAGGGGTGTGGGGTATATCAGAGTGTTACAGTGAGGGATGTGGGGTATATCAGAGTGTTACAGTGAGGTGTGTGGGATATATCAGAGTGTTACAGTGAGGGGTGTGGGGGATCAGAGTGTTACAGTGAGGGGTGTGGGGTATATCAGAGTGTTACACTGAGGGGTGTGGGGTATATCAGAGTGTTACAGTGAGGGATGTGGGGTATATCAGAGTGTTACAGTGAGGGTGTGGGGTATATCAGAGTGTTACAGTGATGTGTGTGGGGTATGCCAGAGTGTTGCAGTGAGGGGAATGGGGTATATCAGAGTGTTACAGTGAGCGGTCTGAGGTACATCAGAGCGTTACAGTGAGGGGTGTGGGTATATCAGGGTGTTCTAGTGAGGGGTGTGGGGTATATCAGAGTGTTACAGTGAGGGGTATGGGGTATATCAGAGTGTTACAGTGAGCGTTGTGGGGGTATATCAGTGTTACAGTGAGGGGTGTGGGGTATATCAGAGTGTTACAGTGAGGGGTGTGGGGTATACCAGAGTGTTACAGTGAGGGGTGTGGGGTATATCAGTGTGTTACAGTGAGGGGTGTGGGGTATATCAGAGTGTTACAGTGAGGGGTGTGGGGTATACCACAGTGTTACAGTGAGTTGTGTGGGGTGTATCAGAGTGTTACAGTGAGGGGTGTGGGATATATCAGAGTGTTACAGTGAGGGGTGTGGGGTATATCACAGTGTTACAGTGAGGGGTGTGGGATATATCAGAATGTTACAGTGAGGGATGTGGGGTATATCAGAGTGTTACATTGAGGGGTGTGGGGTATATCAGAGTGTCACAGTGAGGGGTGTGGGGTATATCAGAGGGTTACAGTGAGGGGGGGTGTGGGGTATATCAGAGTGTTACAGTGAGGGGTGTAGGGTATATCAGAGTGTTACAGTGAGGGGTGTGGGGTATATCAGAGTGTTACAGTGAGGGGTGTAGGGTATATCAGAGTGTTACAGTGAGGGGTGTGGGGTATATCAGAGTGTTACAGTGAGGGGTGTGGGGTATTTCAGAGTGTTACAGTGAGGGGTGTGAGGTATATCAGAGTGTTACAGTGAGGGGTATGGGGTATATCAGAGTGTTACAGTGAGGGGTATGGGGTATACCAGTGTTACAGTGAGGCGTGTGGGGTGTTTCAGAGTGTTACAGTGAGGGGTGTGGGGTATATCAGCGTGTTACAGTGAGGGGTGTGGGGTATATCAGAGTGTTACAGTGAGGGGTGTGGGGTATATCAGAGTGTTACAGTGAGGGGTGTAGGATACATCAGAGTGTTACAGTGAGGGTTGTGGGGTATATCAGAGTGTTACAGTGAGGGGTATGGGGTATATCAGAGTGTTAAAGTGAGGGGTGTGGGTATATCAGTGTGTATTACCGAGGGGTGTGGGGTATATCAGAGTGTTACAGTGAGGGGTGTGGGGTATATCAGAGTGTTACAGTGAGGGGTATGGGGTATATCAGAGAGTTACAGTGAGGGGTACGGGGTCATCAGAGTGTTACAGTGACGGGTGTGGAGTATATCAGAGTGTTACAGTGAGGGGTGTGGCTATATCAGGGTGTATTAGCGAGGGGTCTGGGGTATATCAGAGTGTTGCAGTGAGGGGTGTGGGGTATATCAGAGTGTTACAGTGAGGGGTATGGGGTATATCAGAGTGTTACAGTGAGCGTTGTGGGCCTATATCAGTGTTACAGTGAGGGGTGTGGCGTGTATCAGAGTGTTACAGTGAGGGGTATGGGGTATAGCAGAGTGATACAGTGAGGGGTATGGGGTATATCAGAGTGTTACAGTGAGGGGTATGGGGTATATCAGTGTTACAGTGAGGGGTGTGGGATATATCAGAATGTTACAGTGAGGGATGTGGGGTATATCAGAGTGTTACATTGAGGGGTGTGGGGTATATCAGAGTGTCACAGTGAGGGGTGTGGGGTATATCAGAGGGTTACAGTGAGGGGGGGTGTGGGGTATATCAGAGTGTTACAGTGAGGGGTGTAGGGTATATCAGAGTGTTACAGTGAGGGGTGTGGGGTATATCAGAGTGTTACAGTGAGGGGTGTAGGGTATATCAGAGTGTTACAGTGAGGGGTGTGGGGTATATCAGAGTGTTACAGTGAGGGGTGTGGGGTATTTCAGAGTGTTACAGTGAGGGGTGTGAGGTATATCAGAGTGTTACAGTGAGGGGTATGGGGTATATCAGAGTGTTACAGTGAGGGGTATGGGGTATACCAGTGTTACAGTGAGGCGTGTGGGGTGTTTCAGAGTGTTACAGTGAGGGGTGTGGGGTATATCAGCGTGTTACAGTGAGGGGTGTGGGGTATATCAGAGTGTTACAGTGAGGGGTGTGGGGTATATCAGAGTGTTACAGTGAGGGGTGTAGGATACATCAGAGTGTTACAGTGAGGGTTGTGGGGTATATCAGAGTGTTACAGTGAGGGGTATGGGGTATATCAGAGTGTTAAAGTGAGGGGTGTGGGTATATCAGTGTGTATTACCGAGGGGTGTGGGGTATATCAGAGTGTTACAGTGAGGGGTGTGGGGTACATCAGAGTGTTACAGTGAGGGGTATGGGGTATATCAGAGAGTTACAGTGAGGGGTACGGGGTCATCAGAGTGTTACAGTGACGGGTGTGGAGTATATCAGAGTGTTACAGTGAGGGGTGTGGCTATATCAGGGTGTATTAGCGAGGGGTCTGGGGTATATCAGAGTGTTGCAGTGAGGGGTGTGGGGTATATCAGAGTGTTACAGTGAGGGGTATGGGGTATATCAGAGTGTTACAGTGAGCGTTGTGGGCCTATATCAGTGTTACAGTGAGGGGTGTGGCGTGTATCAGAGTGTTACAGTGAGGGGTATGGGGTATAGCAGAGTGATACAGTGAGGGGTATGGGGTATATCAGAGTGTTACAGTGAGGGGTATGGGGTATATCAGTGTTACAGTGAGGGGAGTGGGGTATATCAGAGTGTTATAGTGAGGGGTGTCGGGTATATCAGTGTTACAGTGGGGGGTGTGGGGTATATCAGAGTGTTACAGTGAGGGGTGTGGAGTATGTCAGAGTGTTGCAGTGAGGGGAATGGGGTATATCAGAGTGTTACAGTGAGGGGTATGGGGTATATCAGAGTGTTACAGTGAGCGGTGTGAGGTATATCAGAGCGTTACAGTGATGGGTGTGGGGTATATCAGAGTGTTACAGTGAGGGGTATGGGGTATATCAAAGTGTTACAGTGAGGGGTGTGGGTATATCAGGGTGGTCTAATGAGGGGTCTGGGGTATATCAGAGCGTTACAGTGATGGGTGTGGGGTATAACAGAGTGTTACAGTGAGGTGTGTGGGATATATCAGAGTGTTACAGTGAGGGGTGTGGGGTATCAGAGTGTTACAGTGAGGGGTGTGGTGTATATCAGTGTTACAGTGAGGGGTGTGGGATATATCAGAGTGTTACAGTGAGGTGTGTGGGGTATATCAGAGTGTTACAGTGAGGGGTGTGGGGTATCAGAGTGTTCCAGTGAGGGATGTGGGGTATACCAGAGTGTTACAGTGAGGGTGTAGGGTATATCAGAGTGTTACAGTGAGGTGTGTGGGGTATGTCAGAGTGTTACAGTGAGGGGTGTGGGATATATCAGAGTGTTACAGTGAGGGGTGTGGGGTATATCAGAGTGTTACAGTGAGGGGTGAGGGGTGTGGGGTATATCACAGTGTTACAGTGAGTGGTGTGGGGTGTATCAGAGTGTTACAGTGAGGGGTGTGGGATATATCAGAATGTTACAGTGAGGGGTGTGGGGTACATCAGTGTTACAGTGAGTGGTGTGGGATATATCAGAATGTTACAGTGAGGGGTTTGGGGTATATCAGAGTGTTGCAGAGAGGGGTGTGGCGTATATCAGAGTGTTACAGTGAGGGGTGTGGGGTATATCAGAGTGTCACAGTGAGGGGTGTGGGGTATATCAGAGTGTTACAGTGAGGGGTGTGGGGTATATCAGAGTGTTACAGTGAGGGGTGTAGGGTATATCAGAGTGTTACAGTGAGGGGTGTGGGGTATATCAGAGTGTTACAGTGAGGGATGTGGGGTATATCAGAGTGTTACAGTGAGGGGTTTGGGGTATATCAGAGTGTCACAATGAGGGGTGTGGGGTATATCAGAGTGTTACAGTGAGGGGTGTGGGGTATATCAGAGTGTTACAGTGAGGGGTGTAGGGTATATCAGAGTGTTACAGTGAGGGGTGTGGGGTATATCAGAGTGTTACAGTGAGGGGTGTGAGGTATATCAGAGTGTTACAGTGAGGGGTATGGGGTATATCAGGGTGTTACAGTGAGGGGTATGGGGTATACCAGTGTTACAGTGAGGCGTGTGGGGTGTATCAGAGTGGTACAGTGAGGGGTGTGGGGTATATCAGAGTGTTACAGTGAGGGGTGTGGGGTATATCAGAGTGTTACAGTGAGGGGTGTGGCGTATATCAGAGTGTTACAGTGAGGGTTGTGTGGTATATCAGTGTTACAGTGAGGGGTGTTGGGTATATCAGAGTGTTACAGTGTGGGGTGTGGGGTATATCAGTGTTACAGTGAAGGGTGTGGGGTATATCAGAGTGTTACAGTGAGGCGTGTGGAGTATGTCTGAGTGTCGCAGTGAGGGGTATGGGGTCTATCAGAGTGTTACAGTGAGGGGAATGGGGTATACCAGTGTTACAGTGAGGCGTGTGGGGTGTATCAGAGTGTTACAGTGAGGGGTGTGGGGTATATCAGAGTGTTACAGTGAGGGGTTTGGGGTATATCAGAGTGTTACAGTGAGGGGTGTGGGGTATATCATTGTGTTACAGTGAGGGTTGTGGGGTATATCAGAGTGTTACAGTGAGGAGTATGGGGTATATCAGTGTGTTACAGTGAGCGTTGTGGGCGTATATCAGTATTACAGTGAGGGGTGTGGGGTGTATCAGAGTGTTACAGTGAGGGGTATGTGGTATAGCAGAGTGTTACAGTTAGGGGTATGGGGTATATCAGAGTGTTACAGTGAGGGGTATGGGGTATATCAGTGTTACAGTGAGGGGTGTGGGGCATATCAGAGTGTTATAGTGAGGGGTGTGGGGTATATCAGTGTTACAGTGAGGGGTGTGGGGTATATCAGAGTGTTACAGTGAGGGGTGTGGAGTATGTCAGAGTGTTGCAGTGAGGGGAATGGGGTATATCAGAGTGTTACAGTGAGGGGAATGGGGTATACCAGTGTTACAGTGAGGCGTGTGGGGTGTATCAGAGTGTTACAGTGAGGGGTGTGGGGTATATCAGAGTGTTACAGTGAGGGGTTTGGGGTATATCAGAGTGTTACAGTGAGGGGTGTGGGGTATATCATTGTGTTACAGTGAGGGTTGTGGGGTATATCAGAGTGTTACAGTGAGGGGTATGGGGTATATCAGTGTGTTACAGTGAGGGGTGTGGGTATATCAGGGTGTATTAGCGAGGGGTCTGGGGTATATCAGAGTGTTACAGTGAGGGGTGTGGGGTTTTTCAGAGAGTTACAGTGAGGGGTATGGGGTATATCAGAGTGGTACAGTGAGGGGTGAGGTGTCATCAGAGTGTTACAGTGACGGGTGTGGGGTATATCAGAGTGTTACAGTGAGGGGTGTGGGTATATCAGGGTGTATTAGCGAGGGATCTGGGGTATAGCAGAGTGTTGCAGTGAGGGGTGTGGGGTATATCAGAGTGTTGCAGTGAGGGTTATGGGGTATATCAGAGTGTTACAGTGAGCGTTGTGGGCGTATATCAGTATTACAGTGAGGGGTGTGGGGTGTATCAGAGTGTTACAGTGAGGGGTATGTGGTATAGCAGAGTGTTACAGTTAGGGGTATGGGGTATATCAGAGTGTTACAGTGAGGGGTATGGGGTATATCAGTGTTACAGTGAGGGGTGTGGGGCATATCAGAGTGTTATAGTGAGGGGTGTGGGGTATATCAGTGTTACAGTGAGGGGTGTGGGGTATATCAGAGTGTTACAGTGAGGGGTGTGGAGTATGTCAGAGTGTTGCAGTGAGGGGAATGGGGTATATCAGAGTGTTACAGTGAGGGTTATGGGGTATATCAGAGTGTTACAGTGAGCGGTGTGAGGTATATCAGAGCGTTACAGTGATGGGTGTGGGGTATATCAGAGTGTTACCGTGAGGGGTGTTGGGTATATCAGAGAGTTACAGTGAGGGGTATGGTGTATATCAGTGTTACAGTGAGGGGTGTGGGGTATATCAGAGTGTTATAGTGAGGGGTCTGGGGTATATCAGTGTTACAGTGAGGGGTGTGGGGTATATCAGAGTGTTACAGTGAGGGGTGTGGAGTATGTCAGAGTGTTACAGTGAGGGGTGTGGGGTATATCAGAGTGTTACAGTGAGGGGTGTGGGGTATATCAGAGTGTTACAGTGAGGGGTGTGGGGTATATCAGAGTGTTACAGTGAGGGGTGTGGGGTATATCAGAGTGTTACAGTGAGGGTTATGGGGTATATCAGAGTGTTACAGTGCGCGTTGTGGGGGTATATCAGTGTTACATTGAGGGGTGTGGGGTATATCAGAGTGTTACAGTGACGGGTAAGGGGTATAGCACAGTGTTACAGTGAGGGGTGTGGGGTATATCAGAGAGTTACAGTGAGGGGTGTGCGGTATATCAGAGTGTTACAGTGTGGGGTGTGGGGTATATCAGAGTGTTACAGTGAGGGGTGTGGGGTATATCAGAGTGTTACAGTGAGGGGTGTGGGGTATATCAGAGAGTTACAGTGAGGGGTGTGGGGTATATCAGAGTGTTACAGTGGGGGTTGTGGGGTATATCAGTGTTACAGTGAGGGGTGTTGGGTATATCAGAGTGTTACAGTGAGGGGTGTAGGGTACATCAGAGTGTTACAGTGAAGGTTGTGGGGTATATCAGAGTGTTACAGTGAGGGGCATGGGGTATATCAGAGTGTTACAGTGAGGGGTGTGGGTATATCAGGGTGTATTAGCGAGGGGTCTGGGGTATATCAGAGTGTTACAGTGAGCGGTGTGGGGTATATCAGAGTCTTACAGTGAGGGGTGTGGGGTATATCAGAGTGTTACAGTGAGGGGTATGGGGTATATCAGAGTGTTACAGTGAGGGGTGTGGGGTATATCAGTGTTACAGTGCGGTGTGTGGAGTATATCAGAGTGTTACAGTGAGGGGTGTGGTTTTTATCAGAGTGTTACAGTGAGGGGTGTGGGGTATATCAGAGTGTTACAATGAGGTGTGTGGAGTATATCAGAGTGTTACAGTGAGGGGTGTGGGGTATATCAGAGTGTTACAGTGAGGGGTGTGTGGTATATCAGAGTGTTACAGTGAGGGGTGTGGGGTATATCAGAGTGTTACAGTGAGGGGTGTGGGGTATATCAGAGTGTTACAGTGAGGGTTATGGGGTATATCAGAGTGTTACAGTGCGCGTTGTGGGGGTATATCAGTGTTACATTGAGGGGTGTGGGGTATATCAGAGTGTTACAGTGAGGGGTGTGGGGTATATCAGTGTTACAGTGAGGGGTGTGGGGTATATCAGAGTGTTACAGTGAGGGGTGTTGGGTATATCAGAGTGTTACAGTGAGCGTTGTGGGGTATATCAGAGTGTTACAGTGAGGGGTATGAGGTATATCAGAGTGTTACAGCGAGGGGTGTGGGGTATATCAGAGTGTTACAGTGCGGTGTGTGGAGTATATCAGAGTGTTACAGTGAGGGGTGTGGTTTTTATCAGAGTGTAACAGTGAGGGGTGTGGGGTATATCAGAGTGTTATAATGAGGTGTGTGGAGTATATCAGAGTGTTACAGTGAGGGGTGTAGGGTATATCAGAGTGGTACAGTGAGGGGTGTGGGGTATATCAGAGTGTTACAGTGAGGGGTGTTGTGTATATCAGAGTGTTACAGTGAGGGTTATGGGGTATATCAGTGTTACAGTGAGCGTTGTGGGGGTATATCAGTGTTACAGTGAGGGGTGTGGGGTATATCAGAGTGTTACAGTGAGGGGAGTGGGGTATATCAGAGTGTTACAGTGAGGGTGTGTGGGGTATATCAGTGTTACAGTGAGGGGTGTGGGGTATATCAGAGTGTTACATTGAGGGGTGTGGGGTTTATCAGAGAGTTACAGTGAGGGGTGTGGAGTATATCAGAGTGTTACAGTGAGGGGTAAGGGGTATAGCAGAGTGTTACAGTGAGGGGTGTGGGGTATATCAGAGTGTTACAGTGAGGGGTGTGGGGTATATCAGAGTGTTACAGTGAGGGGTGTGGGGTATATCAGAGTGTTACAGTGAGGGGTGCGGGGTATGTCAGAGTGTTACAGTGAGGGGTGTGGGGTATATCAGAGTGTTACACTGAGGGGTGTGGGGTATATCAGAGTGTTACAGTGAGGGATGTGGGGTATATCAGAGTGTTACAGTGAGGGTGTGGGGTATATCAGAGTGTTACACTGAGGTGTGTGCGGTATGTCAGACTGTTACAGTGAGGGGTGTGGGATATATCAGAGTGTTACAGTGAGGGGTGTGGGGTATATCAGAGTGTTAAAGTGAGGGGTGTGGGGTATATCACAGTGTTACAGTGAGTGGTGTGGAGTGTATCAGAGTGTTACAGTGACGGGTGTGGGATATATCAGAGTGTTACAGTGAGCGGTGTGGCGTATATCAAAGTGTTACAGTGAGGGGTGTGGTGTATATCAGAGTGTTACAGTGAGGGGTGTGGGGTACATCAGAGTGTTACAGTGAGGGGTGTGGGGTATATCAGAGTTTTACAGTGAGGGGTATGGGGTATATCAGAGTGTTACAGTGAGGGGTGTTGGGTATATCAGAGTGTTACAGTGAGCGTTGTGGGGTATATCAGAGTGTTACAGTGAGGGGTATGGGGTATATCATAGTGTTACAGCGAGGGGTGTGGGGTATATCAGAGTGTTACAGTGCGGTGTGTGGAGTATATCAGAGTGTTACAGTGAGGGGTGTGGTTTTTATCAGAGTGTTACAGTGAGGGGTGTGGGGTATATCAGAGTGTTACAGTGAGGGTTATGGGGTATATCAGAGTGTTACAGTGAGCCTTGTGGGGGTATATCAGTGTTACAGTGAGGGGTGTGGGGTATATCAGAGTGTTACAGTGAGGGGTGTGGGGTATATCAGTGTTACAGTGAGGGGTGTGGGGTATATCAGAGTGTTACAGTGAGGGGTGTTGGGTATATCAGAGTGTTACAGTGAGCGTTGTGGGGTATATCAGAGTGTTACAGTGAGGGGTATGAGGTATATCAGAGTGTTACAGCGAGGGGTGTGGGGTGTATCAGAGTGTTACAGTGCGGTGTGTGGAGTATATCAGAGTGTTACAGTGAGGGGTGTGGTTTTTATCAGAGTGTTACAGTGAGGGGTGTGGGGTATATCAGAGTGGTACAGTGAGGGGTGTTGTGTATATCAGAGTGTTACAGTGAGGGTTATGGGGTATATCAGTGTTACAGTGAGCGTTGTGGGGGTATATCAGTGTTACAGTGAGGGGTGTGGGGTATATCAGAGTGTTACAGTGAGGGGAGTGGGGTATATCAGAGTGTTACAGTGAGGGTGTGTGGGGTATATCAGTGTTACAGTGAGGGGTGTGGGGTATATCAGAGTGTTACATTGAGGGGTGTGGGGTTTATCAGAGAGTTGCAGTGAGGGGTGTGGGGTATATCAGAGTGTTACAGTGAGGGGTAAGGGGTATAGCAGAGTGTTACAGTGAGGGGTGTGGGGTATATCAGAGAGTTACAGTGAGGGGTGTGCGGTATATCAGAGTGTTACAGTGTGGGGTGTGGGGTATATCAGAGTGTTACAGTGAGGGGTGTGGGGTATATCAGAGTGTTACAGTGAGGGGTGTGGGGTATATCAGAGAGTTACAGTGAGGGGTGTGGGGTATATCAGAGTGTTACAGTGGGGGTTGTGGGGTATATCAGTGTTACAGTGAGGGGTGTTGGGTATATCAGAGTGTTACAGTGAGGGGTGTAGGGTACATCAGAGTGTTACAGTGAAGGTTGTGGGGTATATCAGAGTGTTACAGTGAGGGGCATGGGGTATATCAGAGTGTTACAGTGAGGGGTGTGGGTATATCAGGGTGCATTAGCGAGGGGTCTGGGGTACATCAGAGTGTTACAGTGAGGGGTGTGGGGTATATCAGAGTCTTACAGTGAGGGGTGTGGGGTATATCAGAGTGTTACAGTGAGGGGTATGGGGTATATCAGAGTGTTACAGTGAGGGGTGTGGGGTATATCAGTGTTACAGTGCGGTGTGTGGAGTATATCAGAGTGTTACAGTGAGGGGTGTGGTTTTTATCAGAGTGTTACAGTGAGGGGTGTGGGGTATATCAGAGTGTTACAATGAGGTGTGTGGAGTATATCAGAGTGTTACAGTGAGGGGTGTGGGGTATATCAGAGTGTTACAGTGAGGGGTGTGGGGTATATCAGAGTGTTACAGTGAGGGGTGTGGGGTATATCAGAGTGTTACAGTGAGGGGTGTGGGGTATATCAGAGTGTTACAGTGAGGGTTATGGGGTATATCAGAGTGTTACAGTGCGCGTTGTGGGGGTATATCAGTGTTACATTGAGGGGTGTGGGGTATATCAGAGTGTTACAGTGAGGGGTAAGGGGTATAGCACAGTGTTACAGTGAGGGGTGTGGGGTATATCAGAGAGTTACAGTGAGGGGTGTGCGGTATATCAGAGTGTTACAGTGTGGGGTGTGGGGTATATCAGAGTGTTACAGTGAGGGGTGTGGGGTATATCAGAGTGTTACAGTGAGGGGTGTGGGGTATATCAGAGAGTTACAGTGAGGGGTGTGGGGTATATCAGAGTGTTACAGTGGGGGTTGTGGGGTATACCAGTGTTACAGTGAGGGGTGTTGGGTATATCAGAGTGTTACAGTGAGGGGTGTAGGGTACATCAGAGTGTTACAGTGAAGGTTGTGGGGTATATCAGAGTGTTACAGTGAGGGGCATGGGGTATATCAGAGTGTTACAGTGAGGGGTGTGGGTATATCAGGGTGTATTAGCGAGGGGTCTGGGGTATATCAGAGTGTTACAGTGAGGGGTGTGGGGTATATCAGAGTCTTACAGTGAGGGGTGTGGGGTATATCAGAGTGTTACAGTGAGGGGTATGGGGTATATCAGAGTGTTACAGTGAGGGGTGTGGGGTATATCAGTGTTACAGTGCGGTGTGTGGAGTATATCAGAGTGTTACAGTGAGGGGTGTGGTTTTTATCAGAGTGTTACAGTGAGGGGTGTGGGGTATATCAGAGTGTTACAATGAGGTGTGTGGAGTATATCAGAGTGTTACAGTGAGGGGTGTGGGGTATATCAGAGTGTTACAGTGAGGGGTGTGTGGTATATCAGAGTGTTACAGTGAGGGGTGTGGGGTATATCAGAGTGTTACAGTGAGGGGTGTGGGGTATATCAGAGTGTTACAGTGAGGGTTATGGGGTATATCAGAGTGTTACAGTGCGCGTTGTGGGGGTATATCAGTGTTACATTGAGGGGTGTGGGGTATATCAGAGTGTTACAGTGAGGGGTGTGGGGAATATCAGTGTTACAGTGAGGGGTGTGGGGTATATCAGAGTGTTACAGTGAGGGGTGTTGGGTATATCAGAGTGTTACAGTGAGCGTTGTGGGGTATATCAGAGTGTTACAGTGAGGGGTATGAGGTATATCAGAGTGTTACAGCGAGGGGTGTGGGGTATATCAGAGTGTTACAGTGCGGTGTGTGGAGTACATCAGAGTGTTACAGTGAGGGGTGTGGTTTTTATCAGAGTGTAACAGTGAGGGGTGTGGGGTATATCAGAGTGTTATAATGAGGTGTGTGGAGTATATCAGAGTGTTACAGTGAGGGGTGTGGGGTATATCAGAGTGGTACAGTGAGGGGTGTGGGGTATATCAGAGTGTTACAGTGAGGGGTGTTGTGTATATCAGAGTGTTACAGTGAGGGTTATGGGGTATATCAGTGTTACAGTGAGCGTTGTGGGGGTATATCAGTGTTACAGTGAGGGGTATGGGGTATATCATAGTGTTACAGTGAGGGGAGTGGGGTATATCAGAGTGTTACAGTGAGGGTGTGTGGGGTATATCAGTGTTACAGTGAGGGGTGTGGGGTATATCAGAGTGTTACAGTGAGGGTGTGGGGTATATCAGAGTGTTACACTGAGGTGTGTGCGGTATGTCAGACTGTTACAGTGAGGGGTGTGGGATATATCAGAGTGTTACAGTGAGGGGTGTGGGGTATATCAGAGTGTTAAAGTGAGGGGTGTGGGGTATATCACAGTGTTACAGTGAGTGGTGTGGAGTGTATCAGAGTGTTACAGTGACGGGTGTGGGATATATCAGAGTGTTACAGTGAGCGGTGTGGCGTATATCAAAGTGTTACAGTGAGGGGTGTGGTGTATATCAGAGTGTTACAGTGAGGGGTGTGGGGTACATCAGAGTGTTACAGTGAGGGGTGTGGGGTATATCAGAGTTTTACAGTGAGGGGTATGGGGTATATCAGAGTGTTACAGTGAGGGGTGTTGGGTATATCAGAGTGTTACAGTGAGCGTTGTGGGGTATATCAGAGTGTTACAGTGAGGGGTATGGGGTATATCATAGTGTTACAGCGAGGGGTGTGGGGTATATCAGAGTGTTACAGTGCGGTGTGTGGAGTATATCAGAGTGTTACAGTGAGGGGTGTGGTTTTTATCAGAGTGTTACAGTGAGGGGTGTGGGGTATATCAGAGTGTTACAGTGAGGGTTATGGGGTATATCAGAGTGTTACAGTGAGCCTTGTGGGGGTATATCAGTGTTACAGTGAGGGGTGTGGGGTATATCAGAGTGTTACAGTGAGGGGTGTGGGGTATATCAATGTTACAGTGAGGGGTGTGGGGTATATCAGAGTGTTACAGTGAGGGGTGTTGGGTATATCAGAGTGTTACAGTGAGCGTTGTGGGGTATATCAGAGTGTTACAGTGAGGGGTATGAGGTATATCAGAGTGTTACAGCGAGGGGTGTGGGGTGTATCAGAGTGTTACAGTGCGGTGTGTGGAGTATATCAGAGTGTTACAGTGAGGGGTGTGGTTTTTATCAGAGTGTTACAGTGAGGGGTGTGGGGTATATCAGAGTGGTACAGTGAGGGGTGTTGTGTATATCAGAGTGTTACAGTGAGGGTTATGGGGTATATCAGTGTTACAGTGAGCGTTGTAGGGGTATATCAGTGTTACAGTGAGGGGTGTGGGGTATATCAGAGTGTTACAGTGAGGGGAGTGGGGTATATCAGAGTGTTACAGTGAGGGTGTGTGGGGTATATCAGTGTTACAGTGAGGGGAGTGGGGTATATCAGAGTGTTACATTGAGGGGTGTGGGGTTTATCAGAGAGTTGCAGTGAGGGGTGTGGGGTATATCAGAGTGTTACAGTGAGGGGTAAGGGGTATAGCAGAGTGTTACAGTGAGGGGTGTGGGGTATATCAGAGAGTTACAGTGAGGGGTGTGCGGTATATCAGAGTGTTACAGTGTGGGGTGTGGGGTATATCAGAGTGTTACAGTGAGGGGTGTGGGGTATATCAGAGTGTTACAGTGAGGGGTGTGGGGTATATCAGAGAGTTACAGTGAGGGGTGTGGGGTATATCAGAGTGTTACAGTGGGGGTTGTGGGGTATATCAGTGTTACAGTGAGGGGTGTTGGGTATATCAGAGTGTTACAGTGAGGGGTGTAGGGTACATCAGAGTGTTACAGTGAAGGTTGTGGGGTATATCAGAGTGTTACAGTGAGGGGCATGGGGTATATCAGAGTGTTACAGTGAGGGGTGTGGGTATATCAGGGTGCATTAGCGAGGGGTCTGGGGTATATCAGAGTGTTACAGTGAGGGGTGTGGGGTATATCAGAGTCTTACAGTGAGGGGTGTGGGGTATATCAGAGTGTTACAGTGAGGGGTATGGGGTATATCAGAGTGTTACAGTGAGGGGTGTGGGGTATATCAGTGTTACAGTGCGGTGTGTGGAGTATATCAGAGTGTTACAGTGAGGGGTGTGGTTTTTATCAGAGTGTTACAGTGAGGGGTGTGGGGTATATCAGAGTGTTACAATGAGGTGTGTGGAGTATATCAGAGTGTTACAGTGAGGGGTGTGGGGTATATCAGAGTGTTACAGTGAGGGGTGTGGGGTATATCAGAGTGTTACAGTGAGGGGTGTGGGGTATATCAGAGTGTTACAGTGAGGGGTGTGGGGTATATCAGAGTGTTACAGTGAGGGTTATGGGGTATATCAGAGTGTTACAGTGCGCGTTGTGGGGGTATATCAGTGTTACATTGAGGGGTGTGGGGTATATCAGAGTGTTACAGTGAGGGGTAAGGGGTATAGCACAGTGTTACAGTGAGGGGTGTGGGGTATATCAGAGAGTTACAGTGAGGGGTGTGCGGTATATCAGAGTGTTACAGTGTGGGGTGTGGGGTATATCAGAGTGTTACAGTGAGGGGTGTGGGGTATATCAGAGTGTTACAGTGAGGGGTGTGGGGTATATCAGAGAGTTACAGTGAGGGGTGTGGGGTATATCAGAGTGTTACAGTGGGGGTTGTGGGGTATATCAGTGTTACAGTGAGGGGTGTTGGGTATATCAGAGTGTTACAGTGAGGGGTGTAGGGTACATCAGAGTGTTACAGTGAAAGTTGTGGGGTATATCAGAGTGTTACAGTGAGGGGCATGGGGTATATCAGAGTGTTACAGTGAGGGGTGTGGGTATATCAGTGTGTATTAGCGAGGGGTCTGGGGTATATCAGAGTGTTACAGTGAGGGGTGTGGGGTATATCAGAGTCTTACAGTGAGGGGTGTGGGGTATATCAGAGTGTTACAGTGAGGGGTATGGGGTATATCAGAGTGTTACAGTGAGGGGTGTGGGGTATATCAGTGTTACAGTGCGGTGTGTGGAGTATATCAGAGTGTTACAGTGAGGGGTGTGGTTTTTATCAGAGTGTTACAGTGAGGGGTGTGGGGTATATCAGAGTGTTACAATGAGGTGTGTGGAGTATATCAGAGTGTTACAGTGAGGGGTGTGGGGTATATCAGAGTGTTACAGTGAGGGGTGTGTGGTATATCAGAGTGTTACAGTGAGGGGTGTGGGGTATATCAGAGTGTTACAGTGAGGGGTGTGGGGTATATCAGAGTGTTACAGTGAGGGTTATGGGGTATATCAGAGTGTTACAGTGCGCGTTGTGGGGGTATATCAGTGTTACATTGAGGGGTGTGGGGTATATCAGAGTGTTACAGTGAGGGGTGTGGGGAATATCAGTGTTACAGTGAGGGGTGTGGGGTATATCAGAGTGTTACAGTGAGGGGTGTTGGGTATATCAGAGTGTTACAGTGAGCGTTGTGGGGTATATCAGAGTGTTACAGTGAGGGGTATGAGGTATATCAGAGTGTTACAGCGAGGGGTGTGGGGTATATCAGAGTGTTACAGTGCGGTGTGTGGAGTACATCAGAGTATTACAGTGAGGGGTGTGGTTTTTATCAGAGTGTAACAGTGAGGGGTGTGGGGTATATCAGAGTGTTATAATGAGGTGTGTGGAGTATATCAGAGTGTTACAGTGAGGGGTGTGGGGTATATCAGAGTGGTACAGTGAGGGGTGTGGGGTATATCAGAGTGTTACAGTGAGGGGTGTTGTGTATATCAGAGTGTTACAGTGAGGGTTATGGGGTATATCAGTGTTACAGTGAGCGTTGTGGGGGTATATCAGTGTTACAGTGAGGGGTATGGGGTATATCATAGTGTTACAGTGAGGGGAGTGGGGTATATCAGAGTGTTACAGTGAGGGTGTGTGGGGTATATCAGTGTTACAGTGAGGGGTGTGGGGTATATCAGAGTGTTACATTGAGGGGTGTGGGGTCTTTCAGAGAGTTACAGTGAGGGGTGTGGGGTATATCAGAGTGTTACAGTGAGGGGTAAGGGGTATAGCAGAGTGTTACAGTGAGGGGTGTGGGGTATATCAGAGTGTTACAGTGAGGGGTGTGGGGTATATCAGAGTGTTACAGTGAGGGGTGTGGGGTATATCAGAGTGTTACAGTGAGGGGTGCGGGGTATATCAGAGAGTTACAGTGAGGGGTGTGGGGTATATCAGAGTGTTACAGTGGGGGTTGTGGGGTATATCAGTGTTACAGTGAGGGGTGTGGGGTATATCAGAGAGTTACAGTGAGGGGTGTGGGGTATATCAGAGTGTTACAGTGGGGGGGGGTGCGGTATATCAGAGTGTTACAGTGTGGGGTGTGGGGTATATCAGAGTGTTACAGTGAGGAGTGTGGGGTATATCAGAGAGTTACAGTGAGGGGTGTGGGGTATATCAGAGTGTTACAGTGGGGGTTGTGGGGTATATCAGTGTTACAGTGAGGGGTGTTGGGTATATCAGAGTGTTACAGTGAGGGGTGTAGGGTGCATCAGAGTGTTACAGTGAAGGTTGTGGGGTATATCAGAGTGTTACAGTGAGGGGCATGGGGTATATCAGAGTGTTACAGTGAGGGGTGTGGGTATATCAGGGTGTATTAGCGAGGGGTCTGGGGTATATCAGAGTGTTACAGTGAGGGGTGTGGGGTATATCAGAGTCTTACAGTGAGCGGTGTGGGGTATATCAGAGTGTTACAGTGAGGGGTATGGGGTATATCAGAGTGTTACAGTGAGGGGTGTGGGGTATATCAGTGTTACAGTGAGGGGTGTGGGGTCTCTCAGTGTTATCGTGAGGGGTGTCGGGTATATCATAGTGTTACAGTGAGGGGTGTGGAGTATATCAGAGTGTTACAGTGAGGGGTGTGGGGTATATCAGAGTGTTACAGTGAGGGGTGTGGAGTATATCAGAGTGTTACAGTGAGGGGTGTGGGGTATATCAGAGTGTTACAGTGAGGGGTGTGGGGTATATCAGTGTGTTACAGTGAGGGGTATGGGGTATATCAGAGTGTTACAGTGAGGGGTGTTGGGTATATCAGAGTGTTACAGTGAGCGTTGTGGGGTATATCAGAGTGTTACAGTGAGGGGAATGGGGTATATCAGAGTGTTTCAGTGAGGGGTGTGGGATATATCAGAGTGTTACAGTGAGGTGTGTGGAGTATATCAGAGTGTTACAGTGAGGGGTGTGCTTTTTATGAGAGTGTTACAGTGAGGGGTGTGGGGTATACCAGAGTGTTACAATGAGGTGTGTGGAGTATATCAGAGTGTTACAGTGAGGGGTGTGGGGTATATCAGAGTGTTACAGTGAGGGGCGTGGGGTATATCAGAGTGTTACAGTGAGGGGTGTGGGGTATATCAGAGTGTTACAGTGAGGGGTATGGGGTATATCAGAGTGTTACAGTGAGCGTTGTGGGGGTCTATCAGTGTTACAGTGAGGGGTGTGGGGTATATCAGTGTGTTACATTGAGGGGAGTGGGGTATATCAGAGTGTTACAGTGAGGGGTGTGGTGTATATCAGTGTTACAGTGAGGGGTGTGCGGTATATCAGAGTGTTACATTGAGGGGTGTGGGGGTATATCAGAGAGTTACAGTGAGGGGTGTGGGGTATATCAGAGAGTTACAGTGAGGGGTGTGGGGTATATCAGTGTGTTACAGTGGGGGTTGTGGGGTATATCAGTGTTACAGTGAGGTGTGTTGGGTATATCAGAGTGTTACAGTGAGGGGTGTAGGGTACATCAGAGTGTTACAGTGAGGGTTGTGGGGTATATCAGAGTGTTACAGTGAGGGGTATGGGGTATATCAGAGTGATACAGTGAGGGGTGTGGGTATATCAGGGAGTATTAGCGAGGGGTCTGGGGTATATCAGAGTGTTACAGTGAGGGGTGTGGGGTATATCAGAATGTTACAGTGAGGGGTGTGGGGTATATCAGAGTGTTACAGTGAGGGGTATGGGGTATATCAGAGTGTTACAGTGAGGGGTGTGGGGTATATCAGTGCTACAGTGAGGGGTATGGGCTCTCTCAGTGTTATCGTGAGGGGTGTCGGGTATATCAGAGTGTTACAGTGAGGGGTGTGGAGTATATCAGAGTGTTACAGTGAGGGGTGTGGGGTATATCAGAGTGTTACAGTGAGGGGTGTGGAGTATATCAGAGTGTTACAGTGAGGGGTGTGGGGTATATCAGAGTGTTACAGTGAGGTGTGTGGGGTATACCAGTGTTAAAGTGAGGGGTGTGGAGTATATCAGAGTGTTACAGTGAGGGGTGTGGGGTATATCAGAGTGTTACAGTGAGGGGTGTGGGGTGTATCAGAGTGTTACAGTGAGGGGTGAGGGGTATATCAGAGTGTTACAGTGAGGGGTATGGGGTAAATCAGAGTGTTACAGTGAGGGGTGTTTGGTATATCAGAGTGTTACAGTGATCGTTGTGGGGTATATCATAGTGTTATAGTGAGGGGTATGGGGTATATCAGAGTCTTACAGTGAGGGGTGTGGAGTATATCAGAGTGTTACAGTGAGGGGTTTGGTTTTTATCAGAGTGTTACAGTGAGGGGTGTGGGGTATATCAGAGTGTTACAGTGAGGGGTATGGGGTATATCAGAGTGTTACAGTGAGGGGTGTGGGGTATATCAGTGTTACAGTGAGGGGTATGGGGTAATCAGAGTGTTACAGTGAGGGGTGTGGGGTATATCAGAGTGTTACAGTGAGGGGTATGGGGTATATCAGAGTGTTACAGTGAGGGGTACGGGGTATATCAGACTGTTACAGTGAGGGATGTGGGATATATCAGAGTGTTACAGTGAGGGGTGTGGGATAGATCAGAGTGTTACAGGGAGGGGTGTGGGGTATATCAGAGTGTTACAGTGAGGGGTGTGGGGTATATCAGAGTGTTACAGTGAGGGGTGTGGGGTATATCAGAGTCTTACAGTGAGTGGTGTGGGGTATATCAGTGTTACAGTGAGGGGTGTGGGATATATCAGAGTGTGACAGTGAGGATGTGTGGGGTATTACAGAGTGTTACAGTGAGGGGTGCGGTGTATATCAGAGTGTTACAGTGAGGGGTGTGGGGTATGTCAGAGTGTTACAGTGAGGGGTGTGGGGTATATCAGAGTGTTACAGTGAGGGGTGTGGGGTATATCAGAGTGTTACAGTGAGGGGTCTGGTGTGTATCAGAGTGTACAGTGAGGGGAATGGTTGTATCAGAGTGTTACAGTGTGTGGTGTGTACATATCATAGTGTTTCAGGGAAGGATGTGGGGTACATCAGAGCGTTACAGTGAGGGGTGTGGGGTATATCAGAGTGTTACAGTGTGGGGTGTGGGGTATATCAGAGTGTTACAGTGAGGGGTGTGGGGTATAGCAGAGTGTTACAGTGAGGGATGTGGGGTATATCAGCGTGTTACAGTGAGGGGTGTGGGTTTTATCAGAGTGTTACAGTGAGGGGTGTGGGGTATATCAGTGTTACAGTGAGGGGTGTGGAGTATATCAGAGTGTTACAGTGTGTGGTGTGGGGTATATCAGAGTGTACCAGTGAGGGGTGTGGAGTATATCAGAGTGTGACAGTGAGGGGTGTGGGGTATATCAGAGTGTCACAGTGAGAGGTGTGGGGTATATCAGAGTGTTGCAGTGAGGTGTGTGGGGTATATCAGAGTGTTACAGTGAGGTGTGTGGGGCATATCAGAGTGTTACAGTGAGGGGTGTGGGGTATATCAGTGTTAAAGTGAAGGGTATGGGGTATATCAGTGTTACAGTGAGCGGTGTGGGGTGTATCAGTGTGTTACAGTGAGGGGTGCGGGGTATATCAGAGTGTTACAGTGAGGTGTGTGGGGTATATCAGGGTGTTACAGTGAGGGGTGTGGGGTATATCGGAGTGTTACAGTGAGGGGTGTGGGGTATATCAGAGTGTTATAGTGAGGGGTTTGGGGTATATCAGAGTGTTACAGTGAGGGGTGAGGGGTATATCAGTGTTACAGTGAGGGGCGTGGGCTGTATCAGAGTGTAACAGTGAGGGTTGTGGGGCATATCAGAGTGTTACAATGAGGGGTGTGGGGTATATCAGAGTGTTATAGTAAGGGGTGTGGGGTATATCGGAGTGTTACAATGAGGAGTGTGGGGTATATCAGAGTGTTACAGTGAGGGGTGTGGGATAGATCAGAGTGTTACAGGGAGGGTTGTGGGGTATATCAGAGTGTTACAGTGAGGGGTGTGGGGTATATCAGAGTGTTACAGTGAGGGGTGTGGGGTATCTCCGAGTGTTACAGTGAGGGGTGTGGGGTCTATAAGAGTGTTACAGTGAGGGGTGTGGGGTATATCAGAGTGTTACAGTGAGGGGTGTGGGGTATGTCAGAGTGTTACAGTGAGGGGTGTGGGGTATATAAGAGTTTTAGAGTGAGGGGTGTGGGGTATGTCAGAGTGTTACAGTGAGGGGTGTGGGGTATATCAGTGTTACAGTGAGGGGTGTGGGATATATCAGAGTGTTACAGTGAGGGGTGTGGGATATATCAGAGTGTTACAGTGACGGGTGTGCGATATATCAGAGTGTTACAGTGAGGGGTGTGGGATATATCAGAGTGTTACAGTGAGGGATATGGGGTATATCAGAGTCTTACAGTGAGTGGTGTGGGGTATATCAGTGTTACAGTGAGGGGTGTGGGATATATCAGAGTGTGACAGTGAGGATGTGTGGGGTATTACAGAGTGTTACAGTGAGGTGTGCGGTGTATATCAGAGTGTTACAGTGAGAGGTGTGGGGTATGTCAGAGTGTTACAGTGAGGGGTGTGGGGTATATCAGAGTGTTACAGTGAGGGTAAGGGGTATATCAGAGTGTTACAGTGAGGGGTGTGATTTATATCAGAGTGTTACAGTGAGGGGTGTGGGGTATATCAGAGTGTTACAGTGAGGGGTTTGGGGTATATCACAGTTTTACAGTGAGGGGTGTGGGGTATATCACAGTGTTACAGTGAGGGATGTGAGGTATATCAGAGTGTTACAGTGAGGGTTGTGGGATATATCACAGTGTTTCAGGGAGGGGTGTAGGGTACATCAGAGTGTTTCAGTGAAGGGTCTGGGGTATATCAGAGTGTTACAATGAGGGATGTGGGGTATATCAGAGTGTTGCAGTGTGTGGTGTGGGGTATATCAGAGTGTTACAGTGAGGGGTGTGGGGTCTGTCAGAGTGTTACAGGGAGGGGTGTGGGGTATATCATCGTGTTTCAGGGAGGGGTGTAGGGTACATCAGAGTGTTACTGTGAGGGGTGTGGGGTACATCAGAGTGTTACATTGAGGGGAGTGGGGTATATCAGAGTGTTACAGTGAGGGGTGTGGGATATATCAGAGTGTTACAGTGAGGGGTGTGGGATATATCAGAGTGTTACAGTGAGGTGTGTGGGTTCTATCAGAGTGTTATAGTGAGGGGTATGGGGTATATCAGAATGTTACAGTGAGGGGTGTGGGGTATATCAGAGTGTTACAGTGAGGGGTGTGGGGTATATCAGAGTGTTACAGTGAGGGGTGTGGCGTATGTCCGAGTGTTACAGTGAGGGGTGTGGGGTATATAAGAGTGTTACAGTGAGGGGTGTGGGGTATATCAGAGTGTTACAGTGAGGGGTGTGGGGTATGTCAGAGTGTTACAGTGAGGGGTGTGGGGTATATAAGAGTGTTACAGTGCGGGGTGTGGGGTATGTCAGAGTGTTACAGTGAGGGGTGTGGGGTATATCAGTGTTACAGTGAGGGGTGTGGGATATATCAGAGTGTTACAGTGAGGGGTGTGGGATATATCAGAGTGTTACAGTGAGGGGTGTGCGATATATCAGAGTGTTACAGTGAGGGGTGTGGGATATATCAGAGTGTTACAGTGAGGGATGTGGGGTATATCAGAGTCTTACAGTGAGTGGTGTGGGGTATATCAGTGTTACAGTGAGGGGTGTGGGATATATCAGAGTGTGACAGTGAGGATGTGTGGGGTATTACAGAGTGTTACAGTGAGGGGTGTGGTGTATATCAGAGTGTTACAGTGAGGGGTGTGGGGTATGTCAGAGTGTTACAGTGAGGGGTGTGGGGTATATCAGAGTGTTACAGTGAGGGGTGTGGGGTATATCAGAGTGTTACAGTGAGGGGTCTGGTGTGTATCAGAGTGTACAGTGAGGGGAATGGGTGTATCAGAGTGTTACAGTGTGTGGTGTGTACAAATCATAGTGTTTCAGGGAGGGATGTGGGGTACATCAGAGCGTTACAGTGAGGGGTGTGGGGTATATCAGAGTGTCACAGTGTGGGGTGTGGGGTATATCAGAGTGTTACAGTGAGGGGTGTGGGGTATAGCAGAGTGTTACAGTGAGGGATGTGGGGCATATCAGCGTGTTACAGTGAGGGGTGTGGGTTTTATCAGAGTGTTACAGTGAGGGGTGTGGGGTATATCAGTGTTACAGTGAGGGGTGTGGAGTATATCAGAGTGTTACAGTGTGTGGTGTGGGGTATATCAGAGTGTACCAGTGAGGGGTGTGGGGTATATCAGAGTGTTACACTGAGGGGTGTGGGGTATATCAGAGTGTTACAGTGAGTGGTGTAGGGTATATCAGAGTGTTACAGTGAGGGGTGTGGGGTATTTCAGAGTGTTACAGTGAGGGGTGTAGGGTATATCAGAGTGTTGCAGTGAGGGGTGTGGGGTATATCAGAGTGTTACAGTGAGGGGTGTGGGGTATTTCAGAGTGTTACAGTGAGGGGTGTGGGGTATATCAGATTGTTACAGTGAGGGGTATGGGGTATACCAGTGTTACAGTGAGGCGTGTGGGGTGTATCAGAGTGTTACAGTGAGGGGTGTGGGGTATATCAGAGTGTTACAGTGAGGGGTGTGGGGTATATCAGAGTGTTACAGTGAGGGGTGTGGCGTATATCAGAGTGTTACAGTGAGGGTTGTGGGGTATATCAGTGTTACAGTGAGAGGTGTTGGGTATATCAGAGTGTTACAGTGAGGGGTGTGATTTATATCAGAGTGTTACAGTGAGGGGTGTGGGGTATATCAGAGTGTTACAGTGAGGGGTTTGGGGTATATCACAGTGTTACAGTGAGGGGTGTGGGGTATATCACAGTGTTACAGTGAGGGATGTGAGGTATATCAGAGTGTTACAGTGAGGGGTGTGGGGTATATCAGAGTGTTACAGTGAGGGATGTGGGGTATATCAGAGTGTTGCAGTGTGTGGTGTGGGGTATATCAGAGTGTTACAGTGAGGGGTGTGGGGTCTGTAAGAGTGTTACAGGGAGGGGTGTGGGGTATATCATCGTGTTTCAGTGAGGGGTGTAGGGTACATCAGAGTGTTACAGTGAGCGGTGTGGGACATATCAGAGTGTTACAGTGAGGGGTGTGGTGTATATCAGAGTGTTACAGTGAGGGGTGTGGGGTATGTCAGAGTGTTACAGTGAGGGGTGTGGGGTATATCAGAGTGTTACAGTGAGGGGTGTGGGGTATATCAGAGTGTTACAGTGAGGGGTCTGGTGTGTATCAGAGTGTACAGTGAGGGGAATGGGTGTATCAGAGTGTTACAGTGTGTGGTGTGTACATATCATAGTGTTTCAGGGAAGGATGTGGGGTACATCAGAGCGTTACAGTGAGGGGTGTGGGGTATATCAGAGTGTTACAGTGTGGGGTGTGGGGTATATCAGAGTGTTACAGTGAGGGGTGTGGGGTATAGCAGAGTGTTACAGTGAGGGATGTGGGGTATATCAGCGTGTTACAGTGAGGGGTGTGGGTTTTATCAGAGTGTTACAGTGAGGGGTGTGGGGTATATCAGTGTTACAGTGAGGGGTGTGGAGTATATCAGAGTGTTACAGTGTGTGGTGTGGGGTATATCAGAGTGTACCAGTGAGGGGTGTGGAGTATATCAGAGTGTGACAGTGAGGGGTGTGGGGTATATCAGAGTGTTACAGTGATGGGTGTGGGGTATATCAGAGTGTTACAGTGAGGTGTGTGGGGTATATCAGGGTGTTACAGTGAGGTATGTGGGGTATATCGGAGTGTTACAGTGAGGGGTGTGGGGTATATCAGAGTGTTACAGTGAGGGGTTTGGGGTATATCAGAGTGTTACAGTGAGGGGTGAGGGGTATATCAGTTTTACAGTGAGGGGCGTGGGCTGTATCAGAGTGTAACAGTGAGGGTTGTGGGCATATCAGAGTGTTACAATGAGGGGTGTGGGGTATATCAGAGTGTTATAGTAAGGGGTGTGGGGTATATCGGAGTGTTACAATGAGGAGTGTGGGGTATATCAGAGTGTTACAGTGAGGGGTGTGGGGTAAAGCAGAGTGTTACAGTGAGGGGTGTGGGGTATATCAGAGTGTTACAGTGAGGTGTGTGGGGTATATCAGGGTGTTACAATGAAGGGTATGGGGTATATCAGAGTGTTGCAGTGTGTGGTGTTGGGTATATCCAGGTGTAACAGTGAGGGGTGTGGGGTCTGTCAGAGTGTTACAGGGAGGGGTGTGGGGTATATCATCGTGTTTCAGGGAGGGGGGTAGGGTGCATCAGAGTGTTACTGTGAGGGGTGTGGGGTACATCAGAGTGTTACAGGGAGGGGTGTGGGGTATATCATCGTGTTTTACGGAGGGGTGTAGGGTACATCAGAGTGTTACTGTGAGGAGTGTGGGGGACATCAGATTGTTACAGTGAGGGGTGTGGGATATATCAGGCTGTTACAATGAGGCGTGTGGGATATATCAGAGTGTTACAGTGAGGGATGTGGGGTATATCAGAGTGTTACAGTGAGGGGTGTGGGGTATGTTAGAGTGTTACAGTGAGGGGTGTGGGGTATATCAGAGTGTTACAGTGAGGTGTGTGGGGTATATCAGGGTGTTACAATGAAGGGTATGGGGTATATCAGAGTGTTGCAGTGTGTGGTGTTGGGTATATCCAGGTGTAACAGTGAGGGGTGTGGGGTCTGTCAGAGTGTTACAGGGAGGGGTGTGGGGTATATCATCGTGTTTCAGGGAGGGGGGTAGGGTGCATCAGAGTGTTACTGTGAGGGGTGTGGGGTACATCAGAGTGTTACAGGGAGGGGTGTGGGGTATATCATCGTGTTTTACGGAGGGGTGTAGGGTACATCAGAGTGTTACTGTGAGGAGTGTGGGGTACATCAGATTGTTACAGTGAGGGGTGTGGGATATATCAGGCTGTTACAATGAGGGGTGTGGGATATATCAGAGTGTTACAGTGAGGGATGTGGGGTATATCAGAGTGTTACAGTGAGGGGTGTGGGGTATGTTAGAGTGTTACAGTGAGGGGTGTGGGGTATATCAGAGTGTTACAGTGAGGGGTGTGGGATATATCAGAGTGTTACAGTGAGGGGTGTGCGATATATCAGAGTGTTACAATGAGGGGTGTGGGATATATCAGAGTGTTACAGTGAGGGATGTGGGGTCTATCAGAGTCTTACAGTGAGTGGTGTGGGGTATATCAGTGTTACAGTGAGGGATGTGGGATATATCAGAGTGTGACAGTGAGGATGTGTGGGGTATTACAGAGTGTTACAGTGAGGGGTGTGGTGTATATCAGAGTGTTACAGTGAGGGGTGTGGGGTATGTTAGAGTGTTACAGTGAGGGGTGTGGGGTATATCAGAGTGTTACAGTGAGGGGTGTGGGATATATCAGAGTGTTACAGTGAGGGGTGTGCGATATATCAGAGTGTTACAATGAGGGGTGTGGGATATATCAGAGTGTTACAGTGAGGGATGTGGGGTATATCAGAGTCTTACAGTGAGTGGTGTGGGGTATATCAGTGTTACAGTGAGGGGTGTGGGATATATCAGAGTGTGACAGTGAGGATGTGTGGGGTAT
The DNA here is from genome assembly GCF_047496885.1 of Scyliorhinus torazame. Lineage (NCBI taxonomy): Eukaryota > Metazoa > Chordata > Chondrichthyes > Carcharhiniformes > Scyliorhinidae > Scyliorhinus > Scyliorhinus torazame. The sequence goes on along the minus strand of NC_092735.1, from coordinate 16,893,351 downwards.
TACAGAGTGTTACAGTGAGGGGTGTGGTGTATATCAGAGTGTTACAGTGAGGGGTGTGGGGTATGTTAGAGTGTTACAGTGAGGGGTGTGGGGTATATCAGAGTGTTACAGTGAGGGGTGTGGGGTATATCAGAGTGTTACAGTGAGGGGTCTGGGGTGTATCAGAGTGTACAGTGAGGGGTATGGGTGTATCAGAGTGTTACAGCGTGTGGTGTGTAGATATCATAGTGTTTCAGGGAGGGATGTGGGGTACATCAGAGCGTTATAGTGAGGGGTGTGGGGTATATCAGAGTGTTACAGTGTGGGGTGTGCGGTATATCAGAGTTTTACAGTGAGGGGTGTGGGTTATAGCAGAGTGTTACAGTGAGGGATGTGGGGTATATCAGCGTGTTACAGTGAGGGGTGTGGGTTTTATCAGAGTGTTACAGTGAGGGGTGTGGGGTATATCAGTGTTACAGTGAGGGGTGTGGAGTATATCAGAGTGTTACAGTGTGTGGTGTGGGGTATATCAGAGTGTAACAGTGAGGGGTGTGGAGTATATCAGAGTGTTACAGTGAGGGGTGTGGGGTATATCAGAGTGTTACAGTGAGGGGTGTGGGGTATATCAGAGTGTTACAATGAGGGGTGTGGGTTATATCAGAGTGTTACAGTGACGGATGTGGGGTACATCAGTTTTACAGTGAGGGGTGTGAGTATATCAGAGTGTTACAGTGAGGGGTGTGGGGTATATCAGAGTGTTACAGTGAGGGGTGTGGGGTATATCAGAGTGTTACAGTGAGGTGTATGGGGTATATCAGAGTGTTACAGTAAGGTGTGTGGTGTATATCGGAGTGTTACAGTGAGGGTGTGGGGTATATCAGAGTGTTACAGTGAGGGGAGGGGGTATATCAGAGTGTTACAGTGAGAGTAAGGGGTATATCAGAGTGTTACAGTGAGGGGTGTGATTTATATCAGAGTGTTACAGTGAGGGGTGTGGGGTATATCAGAGTGTTACAGTGAGGGGTTTGGGGTATATCACAGTGTTACAGTGAGGGGTGTGGGGTATATCACAGTGTTACAGTGAGGGATGTGAGGTATATCAGAGTGTTACAGTGAGGGGTGTGGGATATATCACAGTGTTTCAGGGAGGGGTGTAGTGTACATCAGAGTGTTTCAGTGAAGGGTCTGGGGTATATCAGAGTGTTACAGTGAGAGATGTGGGGTATATCAGAGTGTTGCAGTGTGTGGTGTGGGGTATATCAGAGTGTTACAGTGAGGGGTGTGGGGTCTGTAAGAGTGTTACAGGGAGGGGTGTGGGGTATATCATCGTGTTTCAGGGAGGGGTGTAGGGTACATCAGAGTGTTACTGTGAGGGGTGTGGGGTACATCAGAGTGTTACATTGAGGGGTGTGGGGTATATCAGAGTGTTACAGTGAGCGGTGTGGGATATATCAGAGTGTTACAGTGAGGGGTGTGGGATATATCAGAGTGTTACAGTGAGGTGTGTGGGTTCTATCAGAGTGTTACAGTGAGGGGTATGGGGTATATCAGAATGTTACAGTGAGGGGTGTGGGGTATATCAGAGTGTTACAGTGAGGGGTGTGGGGTATATCAGAGTGTTACAGTGAGGGGTGTGGCGTATGTCCGAGTGTTACAGTGAGGGGTGTGGGGTATATAAGAGTGTTACAGTGAGGGGTGTGGGGTATACCAGAGTGTTACAGTGAGGGGTGTGGGGTATGTCAGTGTGTTACAGTGAGGGGTGTGGGGTATATAAGAGTGTTACAGTGAGGGGTGTGGGGTATGTCAGAGTGTTACAGTGAGGGGTGTGGGGTATATCAGTGTTACAGTGAGGGGTGTGGGATATATCAGAGTGTTACAGTGAGGGGTGTGGGATATATCAGAGTGTTACAGTGACGGGTGTGCGATATATCAGAGTGTTACAGTGAGGGGTGTGGGATATATCAGAGTGTTACAGTGAGGGATGTGGGGTATATCAGAGTCTTACAGTGAGTGGTGTGGGGTATATCAGTGTTACAGTGAGGGGTGTGGGATATATCAGAGTGTGACAGTGAGGATGCGTGGGGTATTACAGAGTGTTACAGTGAGGGGTGTGGTGTATATCAGAGTGTTACAGTGAGGGGTGTGGGGTATGTCAGAGTGTTACAGTGAGGGGTGTGGGGTATATCAGAGTGTTACAGTGAGGGGTGTGGGGTATATCAGAGTGTTACAGTGAGGGGTCTGGTGTGTATCAGAGTGTACAGTGAGGGGAATGGGTGTATCAGAGTGTTACAGTGTGTGGTGTGTACAAATCATAGTGTTTCAGGGAGGGATGTGGGGTACATCAGAGCGTTACAGTGAGGGGTGTGGGGTATATCAGAGTGTTACAGTGTGGGGTGTGGGGTATATCAGAGTTTTACAGTGAGGGGTGTGGGGTATAGCAGAGTGTTACAGTGAGGGATGTGGGGTATATCAGCGTGTTACAGTGAGGGGTGTGGGTTTTATCAGAGTGTTACAGTGAGGGGTGTGGGGTATATCAGTGTTACAGTGAGGGGTGTGGAGTATATCAGAGTGTTACAGTGTGTGGTGTGGGGTATATCAGAGTGTACCAGTGAGGGGTGTGGGGTATATCAGAGTGTTACACTGAGGGGTGTGGGGTATATCAGAGTGTTACAGTGAGTGGTGTAGGGTATATCAGAGTGTTACAGTGAGGTGTGTGGGGTATATCAGAGTGTTACAGTGAGGGGTGTAGGGTATATCAGAGTGTTACAGTGAGGGGTGTGGGGTATATCAGAGTGTTACAGTGAGGGGTGTGGGGTATTTCAGAGTGTTACAGTGAGGGGTGTGGGGTATATCAGATTGTTACAGTGAGGGGTATGGGGTATACCAGTGTTACAGTGAGGCGTGTGGGGTGTATCAGAGTGTTACAGTGAGGGGTGTGGGGTATATCAGAGTGTTACAGTGAGGGGTGTGGGGTATATCAGAGTGTTACAGTGAGGGGTGTGGCGTATATCAGAGTGTTACAGTGAGAGTTGTGGGGTATATCAGTGTTACAGTGAGAGGTGTTGGGTATATCAGAGTGTTACAGTGAGGGGTGTGGGGTATATCAGTGTTACAGTGAAGGGTGTGGGGTATATCAGTGTGTTACAGTGAGGGGTGTGGAGTATGTCTGAGTGTCGCAGTGAGGGGTATGGGGTATATCAGAGTGTTACAGTGAGGGGTATGGGATATACCAGTGTTACAGTGAGGCGTGTGGGCTGTATCAGAGATTACAGTGAGGGGTGTGGGGTATATCAGAGTGTTACAGTGAGGGGTGTGGGGTATATCAGAGTGTTACAGTGAGGGGTGTAGGGTACATCAGAGTGTTACAGTGAGGGTTGTGGGGTATATCAGAGTGTTACAGTGAGGGGTATGGGGTATATCAGAGTGTTACAGTGAGGGGTGTGGGTATATCAGGGTGTATTAGCGAGGGGTCTGGGGTATATCAGAGTGTTACAGTGAGGGGTGTGGGGTATATCAGAGTGTTACAGTGAGGGGTATGGGGTATATCAGAGTGTTACAGTGAGGGGTCTGGTGTGTATCAGAGTGTACAGTGAGGGGAATGGGTGTATCAGAGTGTTACAGTGTGTGGTGTGTACAAATCATAGTGTTTCAGGGAGGGATGTGGGGTACATCAGAGCGTTACAGTGAGGGGTGTGGGGTATATCAGAGTGTTACAGTGTGGGGTGTGGGGTATATCAGAGTGTTACAGTGAGGGGTGTGGGGTATAGCAGAGTGTTACAGTGAGGGATGTGGGGTATATCAGCGTGTTACAGTGAGGGGTGTGGTGTATATCAGAGTGTTACAGTGAGGGGTGTGGGGTATGTCAGAGTGTTACAGTGAGGGGTGTGGGGTATATCAGTGTTACAGTGAGGGGTGTAGGGTACATCAGAGTGTTACTGTGAGGAGTGTGGGGTACATCAGATTGTTACAGTGAGGGATGTGGGGTATATCAGAGTCTTACAGTGAGTGGTGTGGGGTATATCAGTGTTACAGTGAGGGGTGTGGGATATATCAGAGTGTGACAGTGAGGATGTGTGGGGTATTACAGAGTGTTACAGTGAGGGGTGTGGTGTATATCAGAGTGTTACAGTGAGGGGTGTGGGGTATGTCAGAGTGTTACAGTGAGGGGTGTGGGGTATATCAGAGTGTTACAGTGAGGGGTGTGGGGTATATCAGAGTGTTACAGTGAGGGGTCTGGTGTGTATCAGAGTGTACAGTGAGGGGAATGGGTGTATCAGAGTGTTACAGTGTGTGGTGTGTACAAATCATAGTGTTTCAGGGAGGGATGTGGGGTACATCAGAGCGTTACAGTGAGGGGTGTGGGGTATATCAGAGTGTTACAGTGTGGGGTGTGGGGTATATCAGAGTGTTACAGTGAGGGGTGTGGGGTATAGCAGAGTGTTACAGTGAGGGATGTGGGGTATATCAGCGTGTTACAGTGAGGGGTGTGGGTTTTATCAGAGTGTTACAGTGAGGGGTGTGGGGTATATCAGTGTTACAGTGAGGGGTGTGGAGTATATCAGAGTGTTACAGTGAGGGGTGTAGGGTATATCAGAGTGTTACAGTGAGGGGTGTGGGGTATATCAGAGTGTTACAGTGAGGGGTGTGGGGTATTTCAGAGTGTTACAGTGAGGGGTGTGGGGGATATCAGATTGTTACAGTGAGGGGTATGGGGTATACCAGTGTTACAGTGAGGCGTGTGGGGTGTATCAGAGTGTTACAGTGAGGGGTGTGGGGTATATCAGAGTGTTACAGTGAGGGGTGTGGGGTATATCAGAGTGTTACAGTGAGGGGTGTGGCGTATATCAGAGTGTTACAGTGAGGGTTGTGGGGTATATCAGTGTTACAGTGAGAGGTGTTGGGTATATCAGAGTGTTACAGTGAGGGGTGTGATTTATATCAGAGTGTTACAGTGAGGGGTGTGGGGTATATCAGAGTGTTACAGTGAGGGGTTTGGGGTATATCACAGTGTTACAGTGAGGGGTGTGGGGTATATCACAGTGTTACAGTGAGGGATGTGAGGTATATCAGAGTGTTACAGTGAGGGGTGTGGGATATATCACAGTGTTTCAGGGAGGGGTGTAGTGTACATCAGAGTGTTTCAGTGAAGGGTCTGGGGTATGTCAGAGTGTTACAGTGAGGGATGTGGGGTATATCAGAGTGTTGCAGTGTGTGGTGTGGGGTATATCAGAGTGTTACAGTGAGGGGTGTGGGGTCTGTAAGAGTGTTACAGGGAGGGGTGTGGGGTATATCATCGTGTTTCAGTGAGGGGTGTAGGGTACATCAGAGTGTTACTGTGAGGGGTGTGGGGTACATCAGAGTGTTACATTGAGGGGTGTGGGGTATATCAGAGTGTTACAGTGAGCGGTGTGGGATATATCAGAGTGTTACAGTGAGCGGTGTGGGATATATCAGAGTGTTACAGTGAGGTGTGTGGGTTCTATCAGAGTGTTACAGTGAGGGGTATGGGGTATATCAGAATGTTACAGTGAGGGGTGTGGGGTATATCAGAGTGTTACAGTGAGGGGTGTGGGGTATATCAGAGTGTTACAGTGAGGGGTGTGGCGTATGTCCGAGTGTTACAGTGAGGGGTGTGGGGTATATAAGAGTGTTACAGTGAGGGGTGTGGGGTATACCAGAGTGTTACAGTGAGGGGTGTGGGGTATGTCAGAGTGTTACAGTGAGGGGTGTGGGGTATATAAGAGTGTTACAGTGAGGGGTGTGGGGTATGTCAGAGTGTTACAGTGAGGGGTGTGGGGTATATCAGTGTTACAGTGAGGGGTGTGGGATATATCAGAGTGTTACAGTGAGGGGTGTGGGATATATCAGAGTGTTACAGTGAGGGGTGTGCGATATATCAGAGTGTTACAGTGAGGGGTGTGGGATATATCAGAGTGTTACAGTGAGGGATGTGGGGTATATCAGAGTCTTACAGTGAGTGGTGTGGGGTATATCAGTGTTACAGTGAGGGGTGTGGGATATATCAGAGTGTGACAGTGAGGATGCGTGGGGTATTACAGAGTGTTACAGTGAGGGGTGTGGTGTATATCAGAGTGTTACAGTGAGGGGTGTGGGGTATGTCAGAGTGTTACAGTGAGGGGTGTGGGGTATATCAGAGTGTTACAGTGAGGGGTGTGGGGTATATCAGAGTGTTACAGTGAGGGGTCTGGTGTGTATCAGAGTGTACAGTGAGGGGAATGGGTGTATCAGAGTGTTACAGTGTGTGGTGTGTACAAATCATAGTGTTTCAGGGAGGGATGTGGGGTACATCAGAGCGTTACAGTGAGGGGTGTGGGGTATATCAGAGTGTTACAGTGTGGGGTGTGGGGTATATCAGAGTTTTACAGTGAGGGGTGTGGGGTATAGCAGAGTGTTACAGTGAGGGATGTGGGGTATATCAGCGTGTTACAGTGAGGGGTGTGGGTTTTATCAGAGTGTTACAGTGAGGGGTGTGGGGTATATCAGTGTTACAGTGAGGGGTGTGGAGTATATCACAGTGTTACAGTGTGTGGTGTGGGGTATATCAGAGTGTACCAGTGAGGGGTGTGGGGTATATCAGAGTGTTACACTGAGGGGTGTGGGGTATATCAGAGTGTTACAGTGAGTGGTGTAGGGTATATCAGAGTGTTACAGTGAGGTGTGTGGGGTATATCAGAGTGTTACAGTGAGGGGTGTAGGGTATATCAGAGTGTTACAGTGAGGGGTGTGGGGTATATCAGAGTGTTACAGTGAGGGGTGTGGGGTATTTCAGAGTGTTACAGTGAGGGGTGTGGGGTATATCAGATTGTTACAGTGAGGGGTATGGGGTATACCAGTGTTACAGTGAGGCGTGTGGGGTGTATCAGAGTGTTACAGTGAGGGGTGTGGGGTATATCAGAGTGTTACAGTGAGGGGTGTGGGGTATATCAGAGTGTTACAGTGAGGGGTGTGGCGTATATCAGAGTGTTACAGTGAGAGTTGTGGGGTATATCAGTGTTACAGTGAGAGGTGTTGGGTATATCAGAGTGTTACAGTGAGGGGTGTGGGGTATATCAGTGTTACAGTGAAGGGTGTGGGGTATATCAGTGTGTTACAGTGAGGGGTGTGGAGTATGTCTGAGTGTCGCAGTGAGGGGTATGGGGTATATCAGAGTGTTACAGTGAGGGGTATGGGATATACCAGTGTTACAGTGAGGCGTGTGGGCTGTATCAGAGATTACAGTGAGGGGTGTGGGGTATATCAGAGTGTTACAGTGTGGGGTGTGGGAAATATCAGAGTGTTACAGTGAGGGGTGTGGGGTATATCAGAGTGTTACAGTGAGGGGTGTAGGGTACATCAGAGTGTTACAGTGAGGGTTGTGGGGTATATCAGAGTGTTACAGTGAGGGGTATGGGGTATATCAGAGTGTTACAGTGAGGGGTGTGGGTATATCAGGGTGTATTAGCGAGGGGTCTGGGGTATATCAGAGTGTTACAGTGAGGGGTGTGGGGTATATCAGAGTGTTACAGTGAGGGGTATGGGGTATATCAGAGTGTTACAGTGAGGGGTCTGGTGTGTATCAGAGTGTACAGTGAGGGGAATGGGTGTATCAGAGTGTTACAGTGTGTGGTGTGTACAAATCATAGTGTTTCAGGGAGGGATGTGGGGTACATCAGAGCGTTACAGTGAGGGGTGTGGGGTATATCAGAGTGTTACAGTGTGGGGTGTGGGGTATATCAGAGTGTTACAGTGAGGGGTGTGGGGTATAGCAGAGTGTTACAGTGAGGGATGTGGGGTATATCAGCGTGTTACAGTGAGGGGTGTGGTGTATATCAGAGTGTTACAGTGAGGGGTGTGGGGTATGTCAGAGTGTTACAGTGAGGGGTGTGGGGTATATCAGTGTTACAGTGAGGGGTGTAGGGTACATCAGAGTGTTACTGTGAGGAGTGTGGGGTACATCAGATTGTTACAGTGAGGGGTGTGGGATATATCAGGCTGTTACAATGAGGGGTGTGGGATATATCAGAGTGTTACAGTGAGGGATGTGGGGTATATCAGAGTCTTACAGTGAGTGGTGTGGGGTATATCAGTGTTACAGTGAGGGGTGTGGGATATATCAGAGTGTGACAGTGAGGATGTGTGGGGTATTACAGAGTGTTACAGTGAGGGGTGTGGTGTATATCAGAGTGTTACAGTGAGGGGTGTGGGGTATGTCAGAGTGTTACAGTGAGGGGTGTGGGGTATATCAGAGTGTTACAGTGAGGGGTGTGGGGTATATCAGAGTGTTACAGTGAGGGGTCTGGTGTGTATCAGAGTGTACAGTGAGGGGAATGGGTGTATCAGAGTGTTACAGTGTGTGGTGTGTACAAATCATAGTGTTTCAGGGAGGGATGTGGGGTACATCAGAGCGTTACAGTGAGGGGTGTGGGGTATATCAGAGTGTTACAGTGTGGGGTGTGGGGTATATCAGAGTGTTACAGTGAGGGGTGTGGGGTATAGCAGAGTGTTACAGTGAGGGATGTGGGGTATATCAGCGTGTTACAGTGAGGGGTGTGGGTTTTTTAAGAGTGTTACAGTGAGGGGTGTGGGGTATATCAGTGTTACAGTGAGGGGTGTGGAGTATATCAGAGTGTTACAGTGTGTGGTGTGGGGTATATCAGAGTGTACCAGTGAGGGGTGTGGGGTATATCAGAGTGTTACACTGAGGGGTGTGGGGTATATCAGAGTGTTACAGTGAGTGGTGTAGGGTATATCAGAGTGTTACAGTGAGGGGTGTGGGGTATATCAGAGTGTTACAGTGAGGGGTGTAGGGTATATCAGAGTGTTACAGTGAGGGGTGTGGGGTATATCAGAGTGTTACAGTGAGGGGTGTGGGGTATTTCAGAGTGTTACAGTGAGGGGTGTGGGGTATATCAGATTGTTACAGTGAGGGGTATGGGGTATACCAGTGTTACAGTGAGGCGTGTGGGGTGTATCAGAGTGTTACAGTGAGGGGTGTGAGGTATATCAGAGTGTTACAGTGAGGGGTGTGGGGTATATCAGAGTGTTACAGTGAGGGGTGTGGCGTATATCAGAGTGTTACAGTGAGGGTTGTGGGGTATATCAGTGTTACAGTGAGAGGTGTTGGGTATATCAGAGTGTTACAGTGAGGGGTGTGATTTATATCAGAGTGTTACAGTGAGGGGTGTGGGGTATATCAGAGTGTTACAGTGAGGGGTTTGGGGTATATCACAGTGTTACAGTGAGGGGTGTGGGGTATATCACAGTGTTACAGTGAGGGATGTGAGGTATATCAGAGTGTTACAGTGAGGGGTGTGGGATATATCACAGTGTTTCAGGGAGGGGTGTAGTGTACATCAGATTGTTTCAGTGAAGGGTCTGGGGTATATCAGAGTGTTACAGTGAGGGATGTGGGGTATATCAGAGTGTTGCAGTGTGTGGTGTGGGGTATATCAGAGTGTTACAGTGAGGGGTGTGGGGTCTGTAAGAGTGTTACAGGGAGGGGTGTGGGGTATATCATCGTGTTTCAGTGAGGGGTGTAGGGTACATCAGAGTGTTACTGTGAGGGGTGTGGGGTACATCAGAGTGTTACATTGAGGGGTGTGGGGTATATCAGAGTGTTACAGTGAGCGGTGTGGGATATATCAGAGTGTTACAGTGAGGTGTGTGGGTTCTATCAGAGTGTTACAGTGAGGGGTATGGGGTATATCAGAATGTTACAGTGAGGTGTGTGGGGTATATCAGAGTGTTACAGTGAGGGGTGTGGGGTATATCAGAGTGTTACAGTGAGGGGTGTGGCGTATGTCCGAGTGTTACAGTGAGGGGTGTGGGGTATATAAGAGTGTTACAGTGAGGGGTGTGGGGTATACCAGAGTGTTACAGTGAGGGGTGTGGGGTATGTCAGAGTGTTACAGTGAGGGGTGTGGGGTATATAAGAGTGTTACAGTGAGGGGTGTGGGGTATGTCAGAGTGTTACAGTGAGGGGTGTGGGGTATATCAGTGTTACAGTGAGGGGTGTGGGATATATCAGAGTGTTACAGTGAGGGGTGTGGGATATATCAGAGTGTTACAGTGAAGGGGGGGCGATATATCAGAGTGTTACAGTGAGGGGTGTGGCATATATCAGAGTGTTACAGTGAGGGATGTGGGGTATATCAGAGTCTTACAGTGAGTGGTGTGGGGTATATCAGTGTTACAGTGAGGGGTGTGGGATATATCAGAGTGTAACAGTGAGGATGTGTGGGGTATTACAGAGTGTTACAGTGAGGGGTGTGGTGTATATCAGAGTGTTACAGTGAGGGGTGTGGGGTATGTCAGAGTGTTACAGTGAGGGGTGTGGGGTATATCAGAGTGTTACAGTGAGGGGTGTGGGGTATATCAGAGTGTTACAGTGAGGGGTCTGGTGTGTATCAGAGTGTACAGTGAGGGGAATGGGTGTATCAGAGTGTTACAGTGTGTGGTGTGTACAAATCATAGTGTTTCAGGGAGGGATGTGGGGTACATCAGAGCGTTACAGTGAGGGGTGTGGGGTATATCAGAGTGTTACAGTGTGGGGTGTGGGGTATATCAGAGTTTTACAGTGAGGGGTGTGGGGTATAGCAGAGTGTTACAGTGAGGGATGTGTGGTATATCAGAGTGTTACAGTGAGGGGTGTGGGGTATATCAGTGTTACAGTGAGGGGTGTGGAGTATATCAGAGTGTTACAGTGTGTGGTGTGGGGTATATCAGAGTGTACCAGTGAGGGGTGTGGGGTATATCAGAGTGTTACACTGAGGGGTGTGGGGTATATCAGAGTGTTACAGTGAGTGGTGTAGGGTATATCAGAGTGTTACAGTGAGGGGTGTGGGGTATATCAGAGTGTTACAGTGAGGGGTGTAGGGTATATCAGAGTGTTACAGTGAGGGGTGTGGGGTATATCAGAGTGTTACAGTGAGGGGTGTGGGGTATTTCAGATTGTTACAGTGAGGGTTGTGGGGTATATCAGAGTGTTACAGTGAGGGGTATGGGGCATATCAGAGTGTTACAGTGAGGGGTGTGGGTATATCAGGGTGTATTAGCGAGGGGTCTGGGGTATATCAGAGTGTTACAGTGAGGGGTGTGGGGTATATCAGAGTGTTACAGTGAGGGGTATGGGGTATATCAGAGTGTTACAGTGAGGGGTCTGGTGTGTATCAGAGTGTACAGTGAGGGGAATGGGTGTATCAGAGTGTTACAGTGTGTGGTGTGTACAAATCATAGTGTTTCAGGGAGGGATGTGGGGTACATCAGAGCGTTACAGTGAGGGGTGTGGGGTATATCAGAGTGTTACAGTGTGGGGTGTGGGGTATAGCAGAGTGTTACAGTGAGGGATGTGGGGTATATCAGCGTGTTACAGTGAGGGGTGTGGTGTATATCAGAGTGTTACAGTGAGGGGTGTGGGGTATGTCAGAGTGTTACAGTGAGGGGTGTGGGGTGTATCAGTGTTACAGTGAGGGGTGTGGGATATATCAGAGTGTTACAGTGAGGGGTGTGGGATATATCAGTGTTACAGTGAGGGGTGTGCGATATATCAGAGTGTTACAGTGAGGGGTGTGGGATATATCAGAGTGTTACAGTGAGGGATGTCGGGTATATCAGAGTCTTACAGTGAGTGGTGTGGGGTATATCAGTGTTACAGTGAGGGGTGTGGGATATATCAGAGTGTGACAGTGAGGATGTGTGGGGTATTACAGAGTGTTACAGTGAGGGGTGTGGTGTATATCAGAGTGTTACAGTGAGGGGTGTGGGGTATGTCAGAGTGTTACAGTGAGGGGTGTGGGGTATATCAGAGTGTTACAGTGAGGGGTGTGGGGTATATCAGAGTGTTACAGTGAGGGGTCTGGTGTGTATCAGAGTGTACAGTGAGGGGAATGGGTGTATCAGAGTGTTACAGTGTGTGGTGTGTACAAATCATAGTGTTTCAGGGAGGGATGTGGGGTACATCAGAGTGTTACAGTGAGGGGTGTGGGGTATATCAGAGTGTTACAGTGTGGGGTGTGGGGTATATCAGAGTGTTACAGTGAGGGGTGTGGGGTATAGCAGAGTGTTACAGTGAGGGATGTGGGGTATATCAGCGTGTTACAGTGAGGGGTGTGGGTTTTATCAGAGTGTTACAGTGAGGGGTGTGGGGTATATCAGTGTTACAGTGAGGGGTGTGGAGTATATCAGAGTGTTACAGTGTGTGGTGTGGGGTATATCAGAGTGTACCAGTGAGGGGTGTGGGGTATATCAGAGTGTTACACTGAGGGGTGTGGGGTATATCAGAGTGTTACAGTGAGTGGTGTAGGGTATATCAGAGTGTTACAGTGAGGGGTGTGGGGTATATCAGAGTGTTACAGTGAGGGGTGTAGGGTATATCAGAGTGTTACAGTGAGGGGTGTGGGGTATATCAGAGTGTTACAGTGAGGGGTGTCGGGTATTTCAGAGTGTTACAGTGAGGGGTGTGGGGTATATCAGATTGTTACAGTGAGGGGTATGGGGTATACCAGTGTTACAGTGAGGCGTGTGGGGTGTATCAGAGTGTTACAGTGAGGGGTGTGGGGTATATCAGAGTATTACAGTGAGGGGTGTGGGGTATATCAGAGTGTTACAGTGAGGGGTGTGGCGTATATCAGAGTGTTACAGTGAGGGTTGTGGGGTATATCAGTGTTACAGTGAGAGGTGTTGGGTATATCAGAGTGTTACAGTGAGGGGTGTGATTTATATCAGAGTGTTACAGTGAGGGGTGTGGGGTATATCAGAGTGTTACAGTGAGGGGTTTGGGGTATATCACAGTGTTACAGTGAGGGGTGTGGGGTATATCACAGTGTTACAGTGAGGGATGTGAGGTATATCAGAGTGTTACAGTGAGGGGTGTGGGATATATCACAGTGTTTCAGGGAGGGGTGTAGTGTACATCAGAGTGTTTCAGTGAAGGGTCTGGGGTATATCAGAGTGTTACAGTGAGGGATGTGGGGTATATCAGAGTGTTGCAGTGTGTGGTGTGGGGTATATCAGAGTGTTACAGTGAGGGGTGTGGGGTCTGTAAGAGTGTTACAGGGAGGGGTGTGGGGTATATCATCGTGTTTCAGTGAGGGGTGTAGGGTACATCAGAGTGTTACTGTGAGGGGTGTGGGGTACATCAGAGTGTTACATTGAGGGGTGTGGGGTATATCAGAGTGTTACAGTGAGCGGTGTGGGATATATCAGAGTGTTACAGTGAGGGGTGTGGGATATATCAGAGTGTTACAGTGAGGTGTGTGGGTTCTATCAGAGTGTTACAGTGAGGGGTATGGGGTATATCAGAATGTTACAGTGAGGGGTGTGGGGTATATCAGAGTGTTACAGTGAGGGGTGTGGGGTATATCAGAGTGTTACAGTGAGGGGTGTGGGGTATATAAGAGTGTTACAGTGAGGGGTGTGGGGTATACCAGAGTGTTACAGTGAGGGGTGTGGGGTATGTCAGAGTGTTACAGTGAGGGGTGTGGGGTATATAAGAGTGTTACAGTGAGGGGAGTGGGGTATGTCAGAGTGTTACAGTGAGGCGTGTGGGGTGTATCAGAGTGTTACAGTGAGGGGTGTGGGGTATATCAGAGTGTTACAGTGAGGGGTGTGGGGTATATCAGAGTGTTACAGTGAGGGGTGTGGCGTATATCAGAGTGTTACAGTGAGGGTTGTGGGGTATATCAGTGTTACAGTGAGAGGTGTTGGGTATATCAGAGTGTTACAGTGAGGGGTGTGGGGTATATCAGTGTTACAGTGAAGGGTGTGGGGTATATCAGTGTGTTACAGTGAGGGGTGTGGAGTATGTCTGAGTGTCGCAGTGAGGGGTATGGGGTATATCAGAGTGTTACAGTGAGGGGTATGGGATATACCAGTGTTACAGTGAGGCGTGTGGGCTGTATCAGAGATTACAGTGAGGGGTGTGGGGTATATCAGAGTGTTACAGTGTGGGGTGTGGGAAATATCAGAGTGTTACAGTGAGGGGTGTGGGGTATATCAGAGTGTTACAGTGAGGGGTGTAGGGTATATCAGAGTGTTACAGTGAGGGGTGTGGGGTATATCAGAGTGTTACAGTGAGGTGTGTGGGGTATATCAGGGTGTTACAGTGAGGGGTGTGGGGTATATCGGAGTGTTACAGTGAGGGGTGTGGGGTATATCAGAGTGTTACAGTGAGGGGTTTGGGGTATATCAGAGTGTTACAGTGAGGGGTGAGGGGTATATCAGTGTTACAGTGAGGGGCGTGGGCTGTATCACAGTGTAACAGTGAGGGTTGTGGGGCATATCAGAGTGTTACAATGAGGGGTGTGGGGTATATCAGAGTGTTATAGTAAGGGGTGTGGGGTATATCGGAGTGTTACAATGAGGAGTGTGGGGTATATCAGAGTGTTACAGTGAGGGGTGTGGGGTATATCAGAGTGTTACAGTGAGGGGTGTGGGGTATATCAGTGTTACAGTGAGGGGTGTGGGGTATATCAGAGTGTTACAGTGAGGTGTGTGGGGTATATCAGGGTGTTACAATGAAGGGTATGGGGTATATCAGAGTGTTGCAGTGTGTGGTGTGGGGTATATCCAAGTGTAACAGTGAGGGGTGTGGGGTCTGTCAGAGTGTTACAGGGAGGGGTGTGGGGTATATCATCGTGTTTCCGGGAGGGGTGTAGGGTACATCAGAGTGTTACTGTGAGGGGTGTGGAGTACATCAGAGTGTTACAGTGAGGGGTGTGGGATATATCAGAGTGTTACAGTGAGGGGTGTGGGGTATATCAGAGTGTTACAGTGAGGGGTGTGGGATATATCAGAGTGTTACAGTGAGGGGTGTGGGATATATCAGAGTGTTACAGTGAGGGGTGTGGGTTCTATCAGAGTGTTACAGGGAGGGGTGTGGGGTATATCATCGTGTTTTACGGAGGGGTGTAGGGTACATCAGAGTGTTACTGTGAGGGGTGTGGCGTACATCAGATTGTTACAGTGAGGGGTGTGGGATATATCAGGGTGTTACAGTGAGGGGTGTGAGATATATCAGAGTGTTACAGTGAGGGGTGTGTGATATATCAGAGTGTTACAATGAGGGGTGTGGGATATATGAGAGTGTTACAGTGAGGGATGTGGGGTATATCAGAGTCTTACAGTGAGTGGTGTGGGGTATATCAGTGTTACAGTGAGGGGTGTGGGATATATCAGATTGTGACAGTGAGGATGTGTGGGGTATTACAGAGTGTTACAGTGAGGGGTGTGGTGTATATCAGAGTGTTACAGTGAGGGGTGTGGGGTATGTTAGAGTGTTACAGTGAGGGGTGTGGGGTATATCAGAGTGTTACAGTGAGGGGTGTGGGGTATATCAGAGTGTTACAGTGAGGGGTCTGGGGTGTATCAGAGTGTACAGTGAGGGGTATGGGTGTATCAGAGTGTTACAGTGTGTGGTGTGTACATATCATAGTGTTTCAGGGAGGGATGTGGGGTACATCAGAGCGTTATAGTGAGGGGTGTGGGGTATATCAGAGTGTTACAGTGTGGGGTGTGGGGTATATCAGAGTTTTACAGTGAGGGGTGTGGGTTATAGCAGAGTGTTACAGTGAGGGATGTGGGGTATATCAGCGTGTTACAGTGAGGGGTGTGGGTTTTATCTGAGTGTTACAGTGAGGGGTGTGGGGTATATCAGTGTTACAGTGAGGGGTGTGGAGTATATCAGAGTGTTACAGTGTGTGGTGTGGGGTATATCAGAGTGTAACAGTGAGGTGTGTGGAGTATATCAGAGTGTTACAGTGAGGGGTGTGGGGTATATCAGAGTGTTACAGTGAGGGGTGTGGGGTATTTCAGAGTGTTACAGTGAGGGGTGTGGGGTATATCAGATTGTTACAGTGAGGGGTATGGGGTATACCAGTGTTACAGTGAGGCGTGTGGGGTGTATCAGAGTGTTACAGTGAGGGGTGTGGGGTATATCAGAGTGTTACAGTGAGGGGTGTGGGGTATATCAGAGTGTTACAGTGAGGGGTGTGGCGTATATCAGAGTGTTACAGTGAGGGTTGTGGGGTATATCAGTGTTACAGTGAGAGGTGATGGGTATATCAGAGTGTTACAGTGAGGGGTGTGGGGTATATCAGTGTTACAGTGAAGGGTGTGGGGTATATCAGAGTGTTACAGTGAGGGGTGTGGAGTATGTCTGAGTGTCGCAGTGAGCGGTATGGGGTATATCAGAGTGTTACAGTGAGGGGTATGGGATATACCAGTGTTACAGTGAGGCGTGTGGGCTGTATCAGAGATTACAGTGAGGGGTGTGGGGTATATCAGAGTGTTACAGTGAGGGGTGTGGGATATATCAGAGTGTTACAGTGAGGGGTGTGGGGTATATCAGAGTGTTACAGTGAGGGGTGTAGGGTACATCAGAGTGTTACAGTGAGGGTTGTGGGGTATATCAGAGTGTTACAGTGAGGGGTATGGGGTATATCAGAGTGTTACAGTGAGGGGTGTGGGTATATCAGGGTGTATTAGCGAGGGGTCTGGGGTATATCAGAGTGTTACAGTGAGGGGTGTGGGGTATATCAGAGTGTTACAGTGAGGGGTATGGGGTATATCAGAGTGTTACAGTGAGGGGTACGGGGTATATCAGAGTGTTACAGTGAGGAATGTGGGATATATCGGAGTGTTACAGTGAGGGGTGTGGGATATATCAGAGAGTTACAGGGAGGGGTGTGGGGTATATCAGAGTGTTACAGTGAGGGGTGTGGGGTATATCAGAGTGTTACAGTGAGGGGTGTGGGGTATGTCCGAGTGTTACAGTGAGGGGTGTGGGGTATATAAGAGTGTTACAGTGAGGGGTGTGGGGTATATCAGAGTGTTACAGTGAGGGGTGTGGTGTATGTCAGAGTGTTACAGTGAGGGGTGTGGGGTATATAAGAGTTTTAGAGTGAGGGGTGTGGGGTATGTCAGAGTGTTACAGTGAGGGGTGTGGGGTACATCAGTGTTACAGTGAGGGGTGTGGGATATATCAGAGTGTTACAGTGAGGGGTGTGCGATATATCAGAGTGTTACAGTGAGGGTGTGGGATATATCAGAGTGTTACAGTGAGGGATGTGGGGTATATCAGAGTCTTACAGTGAGTGGTGTGGGGTATATCAGTGTTACAGTGAGGGGTGTGGTGTATATCAGAGTGTTACAGTGAGGGGTGTGGGGTATGTCAGAGTGTTACAGTGAGGGGTGTGGGGTATATCAGAGTGTTACAGTGAGGGGTGTGGGGTATATCATAGTGTTACAGTGAGGGGTCTGGTGTGTATCAGAGTGTACAGTGAGGGGAATGGGTGTATCAGAGTGTTACAGTGTGTGGTGTGTACATATCATAGTGTTTCAGGGAGGGATGTGGGGTACATCAGAGCGTTACAGTGAGGGGTGTGGGGTATATCAGAGTGTTACAGTGTGGGGTGTGAGGTATATCAGAGTGTTACAGTGAGGGGTGTGGGGTATAGCAGAGTGTTACAGTGAGGGATGTGGGGTATATCAGCGTGTTACAGTGAGGGGTGTGGGTTTTATCAGAGTGTTACAGTGAGGGGTGTGGGGTATATCAGAGTGTACCAGTGAGGGGTGTGGAGTATATCAGAGTGTGACAGTGAGGGGTGTGGGGTATATCAGAGTGTTACAGTGAGGGGTGTGGGGTATATCAGAGTGTTACAGTGAGGTGTGTGGGGTATATCAGAGTGTTACAGTGAGGTGTGTGGGGCATATCAGAGGGTTACAGTGAGGGGTGTGGGGTATATCAGTGTTACAGTGAAGGGTATGGGGTATATCAGTGTTACAGTGAGCGGTGTGGGGTGTATCAGTGTGTTACAGTGAGGGGTGCGGGGTATATCAGTGTGTTACAGTGAGGGGTGAGGGGTATATCAGTGTTACAGTGAGGGGCGTGGGCTGTATCAGAGTGTAACAGTGAGGGTTGTGGGGCATATCAGAGTGTTACAATGAGGGGTGTGGGGTATATCAGAGTGTTATAGTAAGGGGTGTGGGGTATATCGGAGTGTTACAATGAGGAGTGTGGGGTATATCAGAGTGTTACAGTGAGGGGTGTGGGGTATATCAGAGTGTTACAGTGAGGGGTGTGGGGTATATCAGTGTTACAGTGAGGGGTGTGGGGTATATCAGAGTGTTACAGTGAGGTGTGTGGGGTATATCAGGGTGTTACAATGAAGGGTATGGGGTATATCAGAGTGTTGCAGTGTGTGGTGGGTATATCCAAGTGTAACAGTGAGGGGTGTGGGGTCTGTCAGAGTGTTACAGGGAGGGGTGTGGGGTATATCATCGTGTTTCAGGGAGGGGTGTAGGGTACATCAGAGTGTTACTGTGAGGGGTGTGGAGTACATCAGAGTGTTACAGTGAGGGGTGTGGGATATATCAGAGTGTTACAGTGAGGGGTGTGGGGTGTATCAGAGTGTTACAGTGAGGGGTGTGGGATATATCAGAGTGTTACAGTGAGGGGTGTGGGATATATCAGAGTGTTACAGTGAGGGGTGTGGGTTCTATCAGAGTGTTACAGGGAGGGGTGTGGGGTATATCATCGTGTTTTACGGAGGGGTGTAGGGTACATCAGAGTGTTACTGTGAGGGGGGTGGGGTACATCAGATTGTTACAGTGAGGGGTGTGGGATATATCAGGGTGTTACAGTGAGGGGTGTGGGATATATCAGAGTGTTACAGTGAGGGGTGTGTGATATATCAGAGTGTTACAATGAGGGGTGTGGGATATATCAGAGTCTTACAGTGAGTGGTGTGGGGTATATCAGTGTTACAGTGAGGGGTGTGGGATATAGCAGAGTGTGACAGTGAGGATGTGTGGGGTATTACAGAGTGTTACAGTGAGGGGTGTGGTGTATATCAGAGTGTTACAGTGAGGGGTGTGGGGTATGTTAGAGTGTTACAGTGAGGGGTGTGGGGTATATCAGAGTGTTACAGTGAGGGGTGTGGGGTATATCAGAGTGTTACAGTGAGGGGTCTGGGGTGTATCAGAGTGTACAGTGAGGGGTATGGGTGTATCAGAGTGTTACAGTGTGTGGTGTGTACATATCATAGTGTTTCAGGGAGGGATGTGGGGTACATCAGAGCGTTATAGTGAGGGGTGTGGGGTATATCAGAGTGTTACAGTGTGGGGTGTGGGGTATATCAGAGTTTTACAGTGAGGGGTGTGGGTTATAGCAGAGTGTTACAGTGAGGGATGTGGGGTATATCAGCGTGTTACAGTGAGGGGTGTGGCTTTTATCAGAGTGTTACAGTGAGGGGTGTGGGGTATATCAGTGTTACAGTGAGGGGTGTGGAGTATATCAGAGTGTTACAGTGTGTGGTGTGGGGTATATCAGAGTGTAACAGTGAGGGGTGTGGAGTATATCAGAGTGTTACAGTGAGGGGTGTGGGGTATATCAGAGTGTTACAGTGAGGGGTGTGGGGTATATCAGAGTGTTACAATGAGGGGTGTGGGTTACATCAGAGTGTTACAGTGACGGATGTGGGGTATATCAGTTTTACAGTGAGGGGTGTGAGTATATCAGAGTGTTACAGTGAGGGGTGTGGGGTATATCAGAGTGTTACAGTGAGGGGTGTGCGGTATATCAGAGTGTTACAGTGAGGTGTGTGGGGTATATCAGAGTGTTACAGTAAGGTGTGTGGGGTATATCGGAGTGTTACAGTGAGGGTGTGGGGTATATCAGAGTGTTACAGTGAGGGGAGGGGGTATATCAGAGTGTTACAGTGAGGGTAAGGGGTATATCAGAGTGTTACAGTGAGGGGTGTGATTTATATCAGAGTGTTACAGTGAGGGGTGTGGGGTATATCAGAGTGTTACAGTGAGGGGTTTGGGGTATATCACAGTGTTACAGTGAGGGGTGTGGGGTATATCACAGTGTTACAGTGAGGGATGTGGGGTATATCAGAGTGTTACAGTGAGGGGTGTGGGATATATCACAGTGTTTCAGGGAGGGGTGTAGCGTACATCAGAGTGTTTCAGTGAAGGGTCTGGGGTATATCAGAGTGTTACAGTGAGGGGTGTGGGGTCTGTCAGAGTGTTACAGGGAGGGGTGTGGGGTATATCAGAGTGTTTCAGGGAGGGGTGTAGGGTACATCAGAGTGTTACTGTGAGGGGTGTGGGGTACATCAGAGTGTTACAGTGAGGGGTGTGGGGTATATCAGAGTGTTACAGTGAGGGGTGTGGGATATATCAGAGTGTTACAGTGAGGGGTGTGGGATATATCAGAGTGTTACAGTGAGGTGTGTGGGTTCTATCAGAGTGTTACAGTGAGGGGTATGGGGTATATCAGAATGTTACAGTGAGGGGTGTGGGGTATATCAGAGTGTTGCAGTGTGTGGTGTGGGGTATATCCAAGTGTAACAGTGAGGGGTGTGGGGTCTGTCAGAGTGTTACAGGGTGGGGTGTGGGGTATATCATCGTGTTTCAGGGAGGGGTGTAGGGTACATCAGAGTGTTACTGTGAGGGGTGTGGAGTACATCAGAGTGTTACAGTGAGGGGTGTGGGATATATCAGAGTGTTACAGTGAGGGGTGTGGGGTATATCAGAGTGTTACAGTGAGGGGTGTGGGATATATCAGAGTGTTACAGTGAGGGGTGTGGGATATATCAGAGTGTTACAGTGAGGGGTGTGGGTTCTATCAGAGTGTTACAGGGAGGGGTGTGGGGTATATCATCGTGTTTTACGGAGGGGTGTAGGGTACATCAGAGTGTTACTGTGAGGGGTGTGGGGTACATCAGATTGTTACAGTGAGGGGTGTGGGATATATCAGGGTGTTACAGTGAGGGGTGTGGGATATATCAGAGTGTTACAGTGAGGGGTGTGTGATATATCAGAGTGTTACAATGAGGGGTGTGGGATATATCAGAGTGTTACAGTGAGGGATGTGGGGTATATCAGAGTCTTACAGTGAGTGGTGTGGGGTATATCAGTGTTACAGTGAGGGGTGTGGGATATAGCAGAGTGTGACAGTGAGGATGTGTGGGGTATTACAGAGTGTTACAGTGAGGGGTGTGGTGTATATCAGTGTGTTACAGTGAGGGGTGTGGGGTATGTTAGAGTGTTACAGTGAGGGGTGTGGGGTATATCAGAGTGTTACAGTGAGGGGTGTGGGGTATATCAGAGTGTTACAGTGAGGGGTCTGGGGTGTATCAGAGTGTACAGTGAGGGGTATGGGTGTATCAGAGTGTTACAGTGTGTGGTGTGTACATATCATAGTGTTTCAGGGAGGGATGTGGGGTACATCAGAGCGTTATAGTGAGGGGTGTGGGGTATATCAGAGTGTTACAGTGTGGGGTGTGGGGTATATCAGAGTTTTACAGTGAGGGGTGTGGGTTATAGCAGAGTGTTACAGTGAGGGATGTGGGGTATATCAGCGTGTTACAGTGAGGGGTGTGGCTTTTATCAGAGTGTTACAGTGAGGGGTGTGGGGTATATCAGTGTTACAGTGAGGGGTGTGGAGTATATCAGAGTGTTACAGTGTGTGGTGTGGGGTATATCAGAGTGTAACAGTGAGGGGTGTGGAGTATATCAGAGTGTTACAGTGAGGGGTGTGGGGTATATCAGAGTGTTACAGTGAGGGGTGTGGGGTATATCAGAGTGTTACAATGAGGGGTGTGGGTTACATCAGAGTGTTACAGTGACGGATGTGGGGTATATCAGTTTTACAGTGAGGGGTGTGAGTATATCAGAGTGTTACAGTGAGGGGTGTGGGGTATATCAGAGTGTTACAGTGAGGGGTGTGCGGTATATCAGAGTGTTACAGTGAGGTGTGTGGGGTATATCAGAGTGTTACAGTAAGGTGTGTGGGGTATATCGGATTGTTACAGTGAGGGTGTGGGGTATATCAGAGTGTTACAGTGAGGGGAGGGGGTATATCAGAGTGTTACAGTGAGGGTAAGGGGTATATCAGAGTGTTACAGTGAGGGGTGTGATTTATATCAGAGTGTTACAGTGAGGGGTGTGGGGTATATCAGAGTGTTACAGTGAGGGGTTTGGGGTATATCACAGTGTTACAGTGAGGGGTGTGGGGTATATCACAGTGTTACAGTGAGGGATGTGGGGTATATCAGAGTGTTACAGTGAGGGGTGTGGGATATATCACAGTGTTTCAGGGAGGGGTGTAGGGTACATCAGAGTGTTTCAGTGAAGGGTCTGGGGTATATCAGAGTGTTACAGTGAGGGGTGTGGGGTCTGTCAGAGTGTTACAGGGAGGGGTGTGGGGTACATCAGAGTGTTACTGTGAGGGGTGTGGGGTACATCAGAGTGTTACAGTGAGGGGTGTGGGGTATATCAGAGTGTTACAGTGAGGGGTGTGGGATATATCAGAGTGTTACAGTGAGGGGTGTGGGATATATCAGAGTGTTACAGTGAGGTGTGTGGGTTCTATCAGAGTGTTACAGTGAGGGGTATGGGGTATATCAGAATGTTACAGTGAGGGGTGTGGGGTATATCAGAGTGTTACAGTGAGGGGTGTGGGGTATATCAGAGTGTTACAGTGAGGGGTGTGGGGTATGTCCGAGTGTTACAGTGAGGGGTGTGGGGTATATAAGAGTGTTACAGTGAGGGGTGTGGGGTATATCAGAGTGTTACAGTGAGGGGTGTGGGGTATGTCAGAGTGTTACAGTGAGGGGTGTGGGGTATATAAGAGTGTTACAGTGAGGGGTGTGGGGTATGTCAGAGTGTTACAGTGAGGGGTGTGGGGTATATCAGTGTTACAGTGAGGGGTGTGGGATATATCAGAGTGTTACAGTGAGGGGTGTGGGATATATCAGAGTGTTACAGTGAGGGCTGTGCGATATATCAGAGTGTTACAGTGAGGGGTGTGGGATATATCAGAGTGTTACAGTGAGGGATGTGGGGTATATCAGAGACTTACAGTGAGTGGTGTGGGGTATATCAGTGTTACAGTGAGGGGTGTGGGATATATCAGAGTGTGACAGTGAGCATGTGTGGGGTATTACAGAGTGTTACAGTGAGGGGTGTGGTGTATATCAGAGTGTTACAGTGAGGGGTGTGGGGTATATCAGAGTGTTACAGTGAGGGGTGTGGGGTATATCAGAGTGTTACAGTGAGGGGTCTGGTGTGTATCAGAGTGTACAGTGAGGGCAATGGGTGTATCAGAGTGTTACAGTGTGTGGTGTGTACATATCATAGTGTTTCAGGGAGGGATGTGGGGTACATCAGAGCAATACAGTGAGGGGTGTGGGGTATATCAGAGTGTTACAGTGAGGGGTGTGGGGTATAGCAGAGTGTTACAGTGAGGGATGTGGGGTATATCAGCGTGTTACAGTGAGGGGTGTGGGTTTTATCAGATTGTTACAGTGAGGGGTGTGGGGTATATCAGTGTTACAGTGAGGGGTGTGGAGTATATCAGAGTGTTACAGTGTGTGGTGTGGGGTATATCAGAGTGTACCAGTGAGGGGTGTGGAGTATATCAGAGTGTGACAGTGAGGGGTGTGGGGTATATCAGAGTGTTACAGTGAGGGGTGTGGGGTATATCAGAGTGTTACAGTGAGGTGTGTGGGGTATATCAGAGTGTTACAGTGAGGGGTGTGGGGTATATCAGTGTTACAGTGAAGGGTATGGGGTTATATCAGTGTTACAGTGAGCGGTGTGGGGTGTATCAGTGTGTTACAGTGAGGGGTGCGGGGTATATCAGAGTGTTACAGTGAGGTGTGTGGGGTATATCAGGGTGTTACAGTGAGGGGTGTGGGGTATATCGGAGTGTTACAGTGAGGGGTGTGGGGTATATCAGAGTGTTACAGTGAGGGGTTTGGGGTATATCAGAGTGTTACAGTGAGGGGTGAGGGGTATATCAGTGTTACAGTGAGGGGCGTGGGCTGTATCAGAGTGTAACAGTGAGGGTTGTGGTGCATATCAGAGTGTTACAATGAGGGGTGTGGGGTATATCAGAGTGTTACAATGAGGTGTGTGGGGTATATCAGAGTGTTACAGTGAGGGGTGTGGGGTATATCAGAGTGTTACAGTGAGGGGTGTGGGGTATATCAGAGTGTTACAGTGAGGTGTGTGGGGTATATCAGGGTGTTACAATGAAGGGTATGGGGTAAATCAGTGTTACAGTGAGCGGTGTGGGGTGTATCAGTGTTACAGTGAGGGGTCTGGGGTATATCAGAGTGTTACTGTGAGGGGTGTGGGCTTGTAGCTGATAATTTGAGTGAGTGGGATGTCATTGTATTCTGCTGAGGAGTGAGGTGATACATTATTGGCACTGATTGTATGTGTCAGCGTGTTATTCAGTGGAAACGTTTGGCTATTGTGCTTATCCAGTGGATTTTGCCGAGGGCATTTTGATATCAATGTGACCTCATTGTTCTGTGATATTGGAAGGGGTGAAGTTTCTCACTGTGTTCCTGTGTTCTGGGGGAGGGGGGGCGGATTTCACTTCATTCTGGTGAGAGTGGCTTATGTCCTGTGGGTGTGGTACTTCAGGGCAGCGATGATGATGATGACGGTGAAGGGTGTGGCCTACGCACTATTCTGGTGAGCTTTGTATCTGAGAGTTCTGCGGATTGGTTCCAATTTCAATGCGTGGGGCATTGAAATGGTTAATAGGACGATTTGAAGAGCTGGTTTCAGAGCTGTGGGCCACTGTTACATTCTCCTTAAAGTTCCATCTGGGAGACAGATTTTGGCATTTCTAGTTCATGTAGAAGTGATGTTCTTTTTCTTTTCTAAATGGGAAATCCAGTCACTGCAGGAACAATGGACCCGATGGAGATTCCGATCTCCAATGTTTCTCTGTCATGTAGAGCCCATTGCTGCCTCGCCCTGGATTTTCAAAATACATTTGATTTCCTTTGATGGGCTGCTAGTTTCAGTGTCTTTGAGCTGGATTTGATGCTCTGCCCAGCAGCATGTCCCCCCCCCCCCTCTCCCCAACCCACCACAACCCACTGCAACGAGTTGGCCGACAGGGCAGGAACCTTAAAATTGGGCACCTTTCCTGGCATCGACCTGCCCGTTCCTTGTCCCACTGCAGTTTTACCAGGAGAGGCCTCGGGAGGGCCACACATAACCAGTCCGATCGAGGCCCTTCAGCGTTACATTAAGTGCCCCCTTGCCACTGCCTCTGCAGGTGCACCCGCGATAGGAGATGCCGCGCCAAGTACGCCACCATTCACTGCGTGGGCTGGCGGCTGGATCCTGTCCATCCCGAACCACCTCAGCCATCTCACCCCCTTCCCACCTAATGGAGCCTGGCACCAGCTACATCTCGCGCCTCAGCCCAGGCCCCCATCGCTGAACACCTTCCTCGGGACTGGCTGCAGTCCCAGCGATGGCCACCGCTCATTGTGGCGCTGCTGGGGCCAGAGAGCCGCCGGCTATTTGATTGGCCAGGACTTCTCGGGGTCCGATCTCCCTTCACAGGCAGGAGCAGCAGGCCAATTATTGACCAAAAGGCAGGCAGCACGGTAGCACAGTGGTTTGCACTGTGGCTTCACAGCGCCAGGGTCCCAGGTTTGGTTCCCGGCTTGGGTCACTGTCTGTGCGGAGTCTGCACGTTCTCCCCGTGTCTGCGTGGGTTTCCTCCGGGAGCTCCGGTTCCCTCCCACAAGTCCTGAAAGACGTGCTTGTTCGGTGAATAGGACATTCTGAATTCTCCCTCAGTGTACCTGAACAGGCGCCGGAGTGTGGCGACTAGGAGATTTTCACAGTAACATCATTGCAGTGTCAGCCTACTTGTGACAATAAAGATTATTATTATTATATTATAAGAATGGCTGCAAGGGGAAGTGAGCTCGCCCTCCGAGCTTCATTTGATGGGGGACAAGAAAACTCTCCTCCCCTTAAACCCAGCCCTCAGGTTACTTAGGAAACGTCGAAGGAGTGAGATTCTGGAGTTGCCAACTTTGCCGGTTTGAGTCAGTAGTAAGGGCATTGATCTGGAGTCACATGTAGGCCAGACCAGATAAGGACGGCATATTTCCCTCCCTAAAGGACATTAGTGAACCAGCTGGGCTTTTGCAACAATGGTTTCATGATCATCATCAGACTTTTAAATCCAGATTTTTTTACTGAATTCATATTTCACCTGCAGTGGCAGGATTTGAACCGGGATTACTGGTCCAGTGACAATGCCATTGCGCCACCTTCTCCCCCAAATATCACCACCAAATATCATATTTAGGCCTTTACCCGTTCCTTGCTAAGGAGGGTCAGGAGTTAGTCGTTTGCGCTCAGAACTGCATGCCCCTCATTTATAAATCAGCACACGATATCGGGCAGGATTCGAATACACACCCACATACAGCCCAGGCCGGAATGGGTCCTCTGACAAAAAGAATGAATGATGAAAGAGTTTTTAAGCCCAAAGTTGGAACATTTGCCAACTCGCCAAGTAGCCTCCCTTGCAGGGAAGGTAATTTGGTCACAGAGTCACAGAGTTCTACAGCACAGAAAAGGCTCTTCCGCCATCCAGTCTGTGCTGGACAAAAACAACCACGTAAGTATTACAAACCCATTTTCCAGCACTTGGCCCATAGTCCTGGCATCGCCAAGTGCACATCTAAATACTTCTCAAATGTTACGAGGGTCTCTGCCTCCACCGTTCTTTCAGGCAGCGAGTTCCAGACTCCCACCCCCCCTCTGGGTGAAAAGGTTTCTCCTTTTAGGGCAGCCTGGTAGCACAAGTGGGTAGCACTGTGGCTTCACAGCGCCAGGGTCCCAGGTTCGATTCCCTGCTGGGTCACTGTCTGTGCGGAGTCTGCACGTTCTCCCCGTGTCTGCGTGGGTTTCCTCCGGGTGCTCCGGTTTCCTCCCGCAGTCCAAAGATGCGCAGGTTAGGTGGATTGGCCATGATAAATTGCCCGCAGTGACCAAAAAGGTTAGGAGGGGTTATGGGGATGGGGTGGAAGTGAGGGCTTAAGTGGGTCGGTGCAGACTCGATGGGCCGAATGGCCTCCTTCTGCATTGTATGTTCTATGTTCTATGTTCTCCCATGCCCTCTAAATCTCCTGCCCCTAACCTTAAATCTCTGCCCCTGGTCATTGATCCCTCCACCAATGGGGAAAAGGTTCTCCCTGTCTACTCTATCGATGCCCCTCATAATTATTTACGTCTCAATCTCGTCTCCCCCTCAGTCTCCTCTGCTCCAAGGGAAACAACCCCAGTCTCTCCAATCTCTCTTCATTGCTAAAACTCTCCAGCCCAGGCAACATCCCGGTAAATCCCCCACGCACCCTTGCCAGTGCGATCAAATCCCTCCGATAATGTGGATTCCAGTGGAGTTGGTGAAAAGCTGGCACACGAATGGGAGAAGGACGAACGCGCCCTAAGGAAGATGCCCAAGACCAAATGCATCATGGGAACTGGGGCCAGCCACTGGCCTCATATTGAGAATCACGCGTCAGAACCGGTCCTCGAAAATTGTCAAAAAATTGTCACCAGACACTTATGTCGGCCAAATCAA
The DNA here is from genome assembly GCF_047496885.1 of Scyliorhinus torazame. Taxonomy (NCBI): domain Eukaryota; kingdom Metazoa; phylum Chordata; class Chondrichthyes; order Carcharhiniformes; family Scyliorhinidae; genus Scyliorhinus; species Scyliorhinus torazame. Next base: position 16,865,951 of record NC_092735.1, on the reverse strand, counting down.
ACCTTGTGTCCAACAAAGATGTCAAACTAACAGCTCATTGGTGTAACTGCTTTAAGGAACAAAAATGGCCACTGTTGAGGCAGAAGACCAAGGCCGCTCAGAGACTACCAAAAGACCACGATGCCAAAATTTGACAGTTATTGAATCTGATGGTCGTTTGGCAGTACAGAACTTGAGTGTTGCTGAAAAAAAGACACACGCTGTCAAAGCTTTTCACCTTGCACTGGTCAGGACAAGCGCGAGACTGTAAAGGGAACAACAATTTGTACCGTGTGAGAAAGAGCGTGCTAATTGGTTGGCAAGTGGAATCTGATTGGTTGGGGTGTCGCCTTGGAGAAGACACCAGTTAACTGACGACCGGCAGTTAACTGCCAAGCTTTGTTTTAAATTCAAACCAGGCAGGTCAACTCTGATTGGTGAAGGAACAGCCCTGAGGAATGAACCAGGGAATGGCTGTCACCCATTTAGTTAAAAAAGGCGTAATATGTGTACATGTTCTTTCTGTCTGCGAAGGACAGGGCCGTGTGTGTGAATATATGTAGCTTCTGGCACGCATGAATGATCCATATTGTGAGCACGGTTGGTAACCTCAAATTGGTTGCCAGTGTACATCTTCTCTTCTCAGGCAGTATAAATTGTTGTTCCCTTCACATTTGTGATTTGACCTGATGAGTGCAAGACAAAAAGCTTTGACAGCATACGTCTTTTTGCAACAATACTCAGGTTGAAATGTTTTGATTGAGTTAAAAGATACGCTTGTAGAACGAATTCATTCAATGAAATATGTCAGCGATTTAATTTGAATAACTGGTGTTGTATTTAATTTCACATTTCAAAATGATGACCATTTGCACCTACACTGGCAGTTCATAGCTTATACCCAGAGTATAAATCGACCATGTGGCTGGAATGATTTTTTGAGGCTTCAAAGCTCGATGTGTACACCACGATCTCCGATAATGAGAAGTGATGGCCGAGTGACTCACACCACGAGAGGCACCTCAGGTCCTTTATCCCCTACCCCGACACTCTATAAATGGGTGTGGGGAGAGGGGTGGGGGGACAGCACTGGAGGCGATTAGCCCTGGTGACTTCCCCCAGCCAACAGCACGGGAGGGCAGCACGGTTGCATGGTAGTGGTTAGCACAGTTGCTTCACAGCTACAGGGTCCCAGGTTCGATTCCCCGCTGAGTCACTGTCTGTGCGGAATCTGCACGTTCTCCCCGTGTCTGCGTGGGTTTCCTCCGGGTGCTCCGGTTTCCTACCACAGCCCAAAGACGTGCAGGTTAGGTGGATTGGCCAAGATAAATTGACCTTAGTGTCCAAAAAGGTTAAGTGGGGGTTACTGGGTTACGGGGATAGGGTAGATACGTGTGCTTGAGTAGGGTGCTCTTTGTAAGGGCCGGTGCAAACTCGATGGGCCAAATGGCCTTCTTCTGCACTGTAAATTCTATGACGAGTCGATGACTAACCAGAAACAGACTCATATATCTCAGTTACCTCGATCGCTCCGTGCGGGATCTTGCTGTGTGCGGATGGCACTGCTTTCGTTTGCAGTTCATTGACTGTGAAGGGCTTTGGAGTGAGGGGGAGGAGAGTCGGTTTCAGGTGCAAAGTAATTGGAAGTTTCTCTGTTGTGACGTGCACGTTTGAAAGGAAGTCGATGCCTGTGCAGTCGAATAGCATGCTGGTGCCAGCTGTCTGGAATAACCACTTGGCTTGGTTGTCGGAGGAAACCGTCAGGAGTTGTCAACTGAGGAGAGAGAGCAAAAATAAACAAAACTCATTCAAGCCGACACAAACGGACGTGTCAGGACATAGACCTGGATGGAGTAACGTGATAACCAAAAACACTGGCATTTCACAGCAGCTCCATCAATGTTTGATCAGAGAGTGCGTGGGGGCGGGTGGTGTAGCGGGGGGGAGTGAAACCATTGGGTTTAATGTCACTGCTTCTGATTGCAATGTTGGTAGATTTCGTTGAACCCGAGACAAACCCGTCCCGTGCCAATTGTCCTCCAGCCAGCAGCGGATCAGAACTGCCCCCCTATCTCCGCCCCCCCCCATCCCTCCCCCCTCCCCCCCCGCACCCCCCCCACCCCCCACCCTCCATTAACCCCAGTAAGATTCCAACCACTGGGATGGGTGGATTAGGTTCTGCTGAGTCTGTCACTGGTCCAGCTCCTCTAGCACTGAAACAGTGCTGGGTTTGTCACTGGCCTCGCTCCTCTGGCACTGGAACGGTGCTGGGCCTGTCACCGGTTTAGCTCCTCTGGCACTGGAGCAGTGCTGGGTCTGTCATTGGTCTAGCTCCTCTGGCACTGGAGCAGTGCTGGGTCTGTCACTGGCCTAGATCCTCTGGCACTGGAGTAGTGCTGGGTCTGTCACTGGTCGCTCCTCTGGCACTGGAACGGTGCTGGGTCTGTCACTGGTCCAGCTCTTCTCGCACTGGAGCAGTGCTGGGTCTGTCACTGGTCCAGCTCCTCTGGCACTGGAGCAGTGCTGGGTCTGTCACTGGTCCAGCTCCTCTGGCACTGGAGCAGTGCTGGGTCTGTCACTGGTCACTCCTCTGGCAGTGGAACGGTGCTGGGTCTGTCACTGGTCCAGCTCCACTGGCACTGGAGCAGTGCTGGGTCTGTCACTGGTCCAGCTCCCCTGGCACAGGATCAGTGCTGGGTCTGTCACTGGTCCAGCTCCTCTGGCACTGGAGCAGTGCTGGGCCTGTCACCGGTTTAGCTCCTCTGGTACTGGAGCAGTGCTGGGTCTGTCACTGGTCACTCCTCTGGTACTGGAGCAGTGCTGGGTCTGTCACTGGTCCAGCTCCCCTGGCAGTGGAGCAGTGCTGGGTCTGTCACTGGTCCAGCTCCTCTGGCATTGGAGCAGTGCTGGGCATGACACCGGTTTAGCTCCTCTGGCACTGGAGCGGTGCTGTGTCTGCCACTGTCTAGCTCTTCTGGCACTGGAGCAGTGCTGGGTTGGGCACTGGTCCAGCTCCTCTGGCACTGGAGCAGTGCTGGGTCTGTCACTGGTCGCTTCTCTGGCACTGGAGTAGTGCTGCATCTGTCACTGTGTAGCTCCTCTGGCACTGGAGCAGTGCTGCATCTGTCACTGGTCTAGATCCTCTGGCAATGGACCAGTGCTGTGTATGTCACTGGTCGCTTCTCTGGCACTGGAGCAGTGCTGCGTCTGTCACTGTCTAGCTCCTCTAGCACTGGAGCAGTGCTGGGTTTGTCACTGGTCTAGCTCCTCTGGCACAGGAGCAGTGCTGGGTCTGTCACTGGTCTAGATCCTCTGGCACAGGAGCAGTGCTGGGTTTGTCACGGGTCTAGCTCCTCTGGCACTGGAGCAGTGCTGGGTCTGTCACTGGTCTAGATATTCTGGCACTGGACCAGTGCTGTGTTTGTCACTGGTCGCTTCTCTGGCACTGTAGCAGTGCTGCATCTGTCACTGTCTAGCTCCTCTAGCACTGGAGCAGTACTGGGTTTGTCACTGGTCTAGCTCCTCTGGCACAGGAGTAGTGCTGGGTCTGTCACTGGTCTAGATCCTCTGGCACAGGAGCAGTGCTGGGTTTGTCACTGGTCTAGCTCCTCTGGCACTGGAGCAGTGTTGTGTCTGTCACTGTCTAGCTCCTCTGGCACTGGAGCGGTGCTGCGTCTGTCACTGGTCTAGCTTCTCTGGCACAGGAGCAGTGCTGGGTCTGTCACTAGTCTAGATCCTCTGGCACTGGAGCACTGCTGAGTTTGTCACTGGTTGATTCTCTGGCACTGGAGCAGTGCTGCGTCTATCACTGTCTAGCTCCTCTGGCACTGGAGCAGTGCTGGGTTTGTCACTGATATAGCTCCTCTGGCACTGGAGCACTGCTGAGTTTGTCACTGGTCGCATCTCTGGCACTGGAGCGGTGCTGCATCTGTCACTGGTCTAGCTCCTCTGGCACAGGAGCAGTGCTGAGTTTGTCACTGGTTGCTTCTCTGGCACAGGAGCAGTGCTGAGTTTGTCACTGGTTGCTTCTCTGGCACTGGAGCGGTGCTAGGTCTGTCACTGGTCCAGCTCCTCTGGCACTGGAGCGGTGCTGGGTCTGTCACTGGTCCAGCTCCTCTGGTACTGGAGCGGTGCTGGGTCTGTCACTCGTCTTGCTCCTCTGGTACTGGAGCGGTGCTGGGTCTGTCACTGGTCTAACTCCTCTGGAACTGGAGCAGTGTTGGGTCTGTCACTGGTCTAACTGCTCTGGCACTGGAGCAGTGCTGTGTCTGTAACTGATCTACCTTCTCTGGCACTGGGTCAGTGCTGCGTCTGTCACTGATCTAGCTTCTCTGGCACTGGAGCAGTGCTGAGTCTGTCACTGGTCTATATCCTCTGGCACTGGAGCAGTGCTGGGTCTGCCACAGGTCTAGATGTTCTGGCAGTGGAGCAGTGCTGGGTTTGTCACTGGTCTAACTCCTCTGGCACTGGGGCAGTGCTGGGCCTGTCACCGGTTTAGCTCCTCTGGCACTGGAGCAGGGCTGGGTCTGTCACTGGTCTAGCTCCTCTGGCACTTGAGCGGTGCTGGGTCTGTCACTGGTCTAGCTCCTCTGGCACTGGAGCGGTGCTGGGTCTGTCACTGGTCTAGCTCCTCTGGCACTGGAGCGGTACTGGGTCTGTCACAGGTCAAGCTCCTCTGGCACTTGAGCGGTGCTGAGCCTGTCACTGGTCTAACTCCTCTGGCACTGGAGCGGTGCTGGGTCTGTCACTGGTCTAGCTCCTCTGGCACTGGAGCAGTGCTGGGTCAGTCACTGGTGTAGATCCTCTGGCACTGGAGCAGTGCTGAGTCTGTCACTGGTCTAGATCCTCTGGCACTGGAGCAGTGCTGGGTCTGCCACAGGTCTAGATGTTCTGGCAGTGGAGCAGTGCTGGGTTTGTCACTGGTCTAACTCCTCTGGCACTGGAGCAGTGCTGGGTCTGTCACCGGTTTAGCTCCTCTGGCACTGGAGCAGGGCTGGGTCTGTCACTGGTCTAGCTCCTCTGGCACTGGAGCGGTGCTGGGTCTGTCACTGGTCTAACTCCTCTGGCACTGGAGCAGGGCTGGGTCTGTCACAGGTCTAGCTCCTCTGGCACTGGAGTGGTGCTGGGTCTGTCACAGGTCGAGCTCCTGCGGAATTGGAGCAGTGCTGGGGCTGTCACTGGTTTAGCTCCTCTGGCACTGGAGCAGTGCTGGGTCTGGTACAGGTCTAGCTCCTCTGGCACTGGAGCGGTGCTGGGTCTGTCACTGGTCTAGCTCCTCTGGCACTGGAGCAGTGCTGGGTCTGTCACTGGTCTAACTCCTCTGGCACTGGAGCAGTGCTGGGTCTGGTACAGGTCTAGCTCCTCTGGCACTGGAGCGGTGCTGCGTCTGTCACTGCTCTAGATCCTCTGGCACTGGAGCAGTGCTGGGTCTGTCACTGGTCTAGCCCCTCTGGCACTGGAGCGGTGCTGGGTCTGTCACTGGTCTAGCTCCTCTGGCACTGGAGCGGTACTGGGTCTGTCACAGGTCTAACTCCTCTGGCACTGGAGCGGTGTTGTGTCTGTCACTGGTCGCTCTTCTGGCACTGGAGCAGTGCTGGGTCTGTCACTGGTCTAGCTCCTCTGGCACTGGAGCGGTGCTGGGTCTGTCACTGGTCGCTCCTCTGGCAGAGGAGCAGTGCTGGGTCTGTCACTGGTCGCTCCTCTGGCAGAGGAGCAGTGCTGGGTCTGTCACTGGTCGCTCCTCTGGCAGAGGACAGGTGAAACCCACACTAACACATTGTCCCACCCGAAGCTGAGTGAAATCGTCCTCAATATTCATGATTAACCTTCAATACTTTTGTTTCCGCTTCCAATTTTCCGGGAACAAACTCGGAGGAATGAGACACCAGGAATGTTCAGGTTCCCTGTAATTTGTTCGTTACCAATGGACACAATCCTCTCCTGCTGTTAAACAGAGGCGTGTAAATTGTTACCAACTGGGGTGTGGTTTGGGGGCGGGACGCGGGCGAGAGTGTGGCCAGGTTGGTTTGATTTGGAAAAAGGGCTCTGGCTCCCCCCCTCCCACCCACCCCAATGCCAAACAGGACGGGCACTAATGTTTGTGCCACTGGAGGCAAGTCCCTCTCCTGCTGCTGTTTGAGGGCCTCGCAGTCACAGAGTGGGTCTCTTTGAGTGGAGCTGTGCAGCGTTTAGTCATTCCCCCCCCCCCACCCCGCCGTCACCGACACAGCCCAGCCAGGAGTGAGCTTCTGCTGCCACCTGGATGCCTGCTGCTGTCATTGCACCTCACTTTGGGCCGCTTGTCTGCACTGCTGCCTCGATCAGCAGCTTAACACTGGATTACTCAGGGTCCAGGGGACAGAGAAGCAGGCCATTCGGCCGAATTCGACCTGGTGACCACCAGGAAGGCGGAGGTGCAGTGGAGGAAGGCCCAGGGGGCGGTCTACGAGTATGGGGAAAAGGCAAGCCGGATGCTGGCGCATCAGCTTCGGAAGCGGGACGCAGCTCGGGAGATCGGGGGAGTTAAGGACAGGGGCGGGAGCGTGGTGCGGAGTGGGGTTGGCATCAATGGGGTCTTCAGGGACTTTTACGAGGAATTGTACCGATCCGAGCCACCACGGGAGGAGGGAGGGATGGGCCGTTTCCTGGACCAATTGAGGTTTCCAAAGGTGGAAGAGGGACTGGTGGCGGGACTGGGGGCCCCGATTGGGCTGGAGGAGCTGATCAAAGGGATAGGAAGCATGCAGGCGGGGAAGGCACCGGGGCCGGACGGTTTCCCGGTCGAGTTCTATAAAAAATATATGGACCTGTTGGGCCCGCTGTTAGTTAGGACCTTTAATGAGGCAAGGGAGGAGGGGGCTTAACCCCCGACGATGTCCCGGGCACTGATCTCCTTGATCCTGAAGCGGGACAAGGATCCCCTGCAGTGTGGGTCTTACAGACCGATTTCCTTGCTAAATGTAGATGCCAAGGTGCTGGCGAAGGTCTTCGCCACGAGGATTGAGGATTGTGTGCCGCAGATCATCCATGAAGACCAGACGGGGTTTGTGAAGGGGAGACAATTGAACGCGAATGTGCGGAGGCTTTTGAACGTTATCATGATGCCGGCGAGGGAGGGGGAGGTGGAGATAGTGGTGGCGATGGACGCTGAGAAGGCCTTCGATGGGGTAGAGTGGGGGTACCTGTGGGAGGTGCTGAAGAGGTTCGGGTTTGGGGAGGGATTTGTCAGGTGGGTTAGGCTGTTGTATGAGGTCCCGATGGCGAGTGTGGCCACAAATAGGAGGAGGTCCGAGTACTTTCGGTTGCACCGAGGGACGAGACAGGGATGTCCCCCCTGCTCTTCGCACTGGCGATTGAACCCCTGGCTATGGCACTGAGAGAGTCGAGGAACTGGAGGGGGTTGGAGCGGGGTGGGGAGGAGCATAGGGTGTCGCTCTATGCGGACGACCTGCTGCTGTATGTGGCGGACCCGGTGGGAGGAATGCCAGAGGTAATGAAGATCCTTAGGGAATTCGGGGACTTTTTGGGGTACAAGCTCAATATGGGGAAGAGCGAGCTGTTCGTAGTTCAGCTAGGGGACCAGGAGAGGGGGATTGGCGAGCTCCCACTAAAAAGGGCAGAGAGGAGCTTCAGATATTTGGGGGTCCAGGGGGCCAGGAGCTGGGGGGCCCTGCATAGGCTTAACTTTACAAGGCTGGTGGAGCAAATGGAGGAGGAGTTCAAGAGGTGGGACGCGTTGCCGCTGTCCCTGGCGGGTAGGGTGCAGTCAATCAAAATGACGGTGCTCCCAAGGTTTTTGTTCCTGTTCCAGTGCCTCCCCGTGTTTATCCCGAAGGCTTTTTTCAGGCGGGTTAACAGGAATATAATGGGGTTTGTGTGGGCGCGAGGGACTCCAAGGGTGAGAACGGTGTTCCTGGAGCGGAGTAGAGATAGGGGGGGCTGGCGCTGCCCAACCTCTGTGCGTACTACTGGGCCGCCAATGCGACAATGGTGCGCAAGTGGGTGATGGAGGGGGAGGGGGCTGCATGGAAGAGGCTGGAGACGGCGTCCTGTGTGGGTACGAGTCTGGGGGCGCTGGCAACGGCGCCGCTGCCGCTCCCTCCAAGGAGGTATACCACGAGCACGGTGGTGGTGGCGGCCCTCAAAATCTGGGGGCAGTGGAGGCAGCATAGGGGGGAAGTTAGGGCCTCGGCGTGGACCCCATTACGGAGGAACCACCGGTTCACCCCAGGAAGAACAGGTGGAGGGTTTTCGGGGTGGCACAGGGCAGGGATACGAAAGTTGGGGGACCTGTTTGTGGACGGGAAGTTCGCGAGCTTGGGTGAGCTGGAGGAGAAGTACGGCCTCCCCCCCGGGGAACACCTTCTGGTACTTGCAGGTAAGGGCGTTTGCCAGGCGGCAGGTGGTGGAATTCCCACGGCTACTGCCACACACAGTACAGGACAGGGTGCTCTCGGGGGGGTGGGTGGGAGTGGGGAAGATCTCTGAAACTTACCAGGTGATGCAGGAGGAGGAGGAGGCCTCGGTGGTGGAGTTGAAAGGTAAGTGGGAGGAGGAGATGGGAGAGGAGATCGAAGAGGGGACGTGGGCAGATGCCCTAGGGAGGGTGAACTTTTCCTCTTCATGCGCGAGGCTCAGCCTCATACAGTTTAAGGTGCTGCACAGGGCACACATGACCGGGACAAGGATGAGCAGGTTCTTTGGGGGTGAGGACAGGTGTGTTAGGTGCTCAGGGAGCCCAGCAAATCACACCCATATGTCCTGGGCATGCCCAGCGCTGGAGGAATTTTGGAAGGGCGTAGCGAGGACGGTGTCGAGGGTGGTAGAATCCTGGGTCAAACCGGGCTGGGGGGTCGCAATATTTGGGGTGGCAGAGGAGCCGGGAGTGCAGGAGGCGAAAGAGGCCGGAATTCTGGCCTTTGCGTCCCTGGTAGCCCGGCGAAGGATTCTCCTTCAGTGGAAAGATACGAGGCCCCCAAGCGTGGAATCCTGGATCAGCAATATGGCAGGGTTCATTGAATTGGAGAGGGTGAAATTCGCCTTGAGAGGGTCGGTACAAGGGTTCTTTAGGCGGTGGCAACCGTTCTTAGACTTTCTGGCAGAAAGATAGACATTGGTCAATGGCAGCAGCAGCTTTGGCGGGGGGGGGGGGGGGGGTTACTTTATTTTTGTTTGTTATTTACACTGGAAGGATCTGAGGGGGTGTATACACCTGTTGTCTTAAGCCGGGGTTTGTTTTGGGGGGTTGCTTTTTTAGATTGTGTTTTGTACTTACCCCTGTTGGGGTCTTTTTTCTTTCTCATTTTGTTATTGATATTTTATGAAAACCTTTAATAAAAATTTTTTTTTAAAAACCAACCTCATTAAAAACTGCCAATCTGGCCATTTATCTTATCGCTCTTTGTGTGATCTTGCTGTGTCACCAAAAAAAAGAGACTCCCCGCCTTACAACGCCTAACCAAGAGCATTTCATTAGATGTAAAGCGGGGGGGTGGGAGTGGGGGAGGATTTCTGACGATGTGGCAGGCGCTATTTAAATGCGCGGTCCGCCTTAACATAATACATGTAGAATACAATAGCCAGTATTCCAGCATTTCCATCCCAGTCACAGGGGATCTTGTCTTGGGATAAATGCCGCCGTTCCTTCATAGCCCAGAGTTCCCTCTGTGACTCCGCTGTGCGAGCGTTTTCACTGCACAGGGTTTTCCTCACATCCCCTCTTGCCCCTCACCTTAAATCAATCCCTCCAGGATATGTTTCCAGCACTAAAACTCTCAGTGCCTCACAGATCGGGTCGGAGAATCCCCCGGGGGGGGGGGGGGGGGGGGGGGGGCGTGAATCCTGCCAAGCCGCTCCGACGTAGGCTGCCAGATTCTCCGGCGGCGGTTTTCGGGCAGAGGTGGGGTTTACCCCACTCTGGTCGGGGGCCATTGGCAGCGTCCCCCCCCCACAACAATTCTCCGGGCCCCGATGGGCCGAGCGGCTGTCAGTGATATGGACATGGACCCACACGGCGGGACCTGGCTGGTAGGCCGTCTAGTGGAGTCCTCGGGGGGGGCGTCGGGGGATCCGGCCCCAGGGGGGGGCCCCACGCTGGAGTGGTTCGCGCCGTTCTTGGCGTCGGGCCACCCCACCAATTGCGAGAGAATCCCGCCCTTGGTTCTTGTGGAACTTATTTGATCTCGGGTGAGGTTACAAAGCTACGGCAATTGTCACTTTAAGATCGGCCTTACTGAGTAAGGGGTCTGTGGTCTGAACAACATCCTAGACTGGTCTCCAAGAGGATGAGCTTTACAAGTTGGAAAGTGTGTACTGCGGTCCAGCTGGAAACATGCAGCTACTGAGGAAGCCTTGCAAATAAAGTTTATTTGCTCAGCTTAAGAAGCGGGTGGCATCTTCACCAAGGCACAGTGGATAGACCTTTGCTCCAAGATCGTGGGATCAAGTCCTACTCTGGATACTTGAGTACAGATTCTTGATGGTGACCCACCCAAGATGTGTTGCATTGTCGGAGGTGCTTTTTTTCGACGGGGATGTTGAACTGGGGCTCCCCTCTTGGTCTCCCGGATGAATTATTTGAAGGAGAACCAGCTTAAGGGGCTGTTTAGCACAGGGCTAAATTGCTGGCTTTGGAAGCAGACTAAGGCAGGCCAGCAGCACGGTTCGATTCCCGTAACAGCCTCCCCGAACAGGCGCCGGAATGTGGCGGCTAGGGGCTTTTCACAGTAACTTCATTTGAAGCCTACTTGTGACAATAAGCGATTTTCATTTCATTTCATTTCATGCCTACCCTGGTGCCCTAACCAATGCCGATCAACATCACGAGAGCTCACTACCCCCATTTCTGTGTTTTGGGATCTTGCTGAGCGCAAAGGACCACATGAAAGCAGAGGCTGCAAATCCAAAAGTTCTTTGTTGCTCAAAGAGCACGTTGGGCCATTTCGAGAGGCGTGATGTAAATGCTGTCCTGACCCCCCTGGGCTAGTGCGCGGTCAATCTCAGCCCTACTTGACCCAGACTCGCAACACAATTGTAATTCAATTTTACTTAAGATACCCAAAGTCCTTGATTGAGCTCAATAAAGTACAGTCACCAAGTTTGTAACTTTAGGTTAGGTGGATTGGCCGTGCTAAATTGCCCTTAGTGTCCAAAAAGGTTAGGAGGGGTTATTAGGTTACGGGGATAGGGTGGAAGTGGGGGCTTAAGTGGGTTGTTGCAGACTCGATGGGCCGAATGGCCTCCTTCTTCACTGTATGTTCTATGTTCTAGAACTCAAGTCCCTTTATTATGAACAGGATTATAGTTAAACAGACAAAAAAATGTAACTGACTATTACCCATTTCCCAACCCCCCTTTCTAACTTGCCCCACTCTCTAAACACACACACACATACACACAGACAAACACAGAAGGGACGGGATGCTGGGAAGGGAAATAAAATATTAATAAAAATAAAAGGGTAAGTATCTCTGATGCACTCAGTTGACTTCCAGTTAATGTCTTTCGGAAGTTCAGGATTTAATTTTGGTACTACTTCCTTCTAGGCTTGAGATGGTTTTCTCTGGGCAAGATTGTCTACTTTCTCTGCAGACTTAGCATCATTTCCGGTTTACATGCTAGGGTGTGTGAGGCGCTCACTGCTTTCAGAACAATAGAGCAGCTCTTTGACTTCAACAAGCAGGAGAGAGAGTTCCTTTTACTTCCAAGGTCTGAACACATCTGCTCAGTTCTCTCAGAAAGCATCCCACAGGAACTAACTGTTGTCAGGCAGAACAGTATCCCTGGCCATCCCGCCGCTTGCCAGTTAACCAACCGAACCAAGCCCCTCCAAAGCTGGTTCCTAAGACCCACTCGGTGCCGAGGAGTCTGACCTCTTTCTGAAATACAAAACCCGGGAACACAGTGTCTTGGCAAGCGGGCTGTTTCATCTTAGCCTTCTGCTTAAAGGCACAGCCCGATTATGGGTCCACGGATCAAAATAATAAAAGAAATGGGAACAAAGGAAATAAACAGGAAGGACTTTTACATATCCCCCCCCCCCCCCTTTGAGGAATGAAAGGTCATTGCAAGGACATTTCATCACAAGGTATATGGCACAAATACACATCCATTCATCCTACCTCTCCCACAACCTAAGTTCCCCAAATCTTACATCTGCCACTTATCAGATAAACTTGTGACAGTGCATCTGCAATAATATTGTCCTTTCCAGGAATATGCACAATTTGTACATTGAAAGGTTGCAACAATAAACTCCAACAGACTTGCGTTCCGGGTTCCAAACCGTTCCGCAAACTCAAGTGGATTGCGGTCAGTGTAGCCTAGACTTTGCTTTTATCATGCCGGACATGAGCTTCAAAATGTAGAAGGGCTCGTAGCAATGCTAAGGCTTCCTTCTCAATGGTGGAGAACTTTCTTTGGCACAGACTTTGAAAAGTATCCCACCCGCCTCTCTATTCCTGACTCGTCATCCTGTCGTAACACGGCGCCCCGGCCCCCAGGTCGCTGGTATCCGTGTCCATCTTAAAGTGTTGGGAAAAATCAGGGGCGGCCAACAGTGGTTGCCTTACCAACATGGCCATCAATTTCTCAAAAGCTGCTTGGCATTCTGCGGAGTATACCATTTTTGCTTGTTTCTGCAATATATTGGCCAAGTGTACCGCTATGGTTCGAAAGTTGGGTACAGATTTTCTGTAGCACCTCATAATCTCCTGTTTCGATTTGGAAATGGGGAAATTTGGTAACACCCTTTCCTTGGCTGTCCTGGGTACCACTCGCCCCCTGCCCCACAATGTGCCCTAGTCAAGTCACTTTTGCTTTTGGCCAAATTGATGACGAAATCGGCAGCTGCAGTTGTTTGAATAACTCCTCCGATTGTTTGACATGCTCCTTGTATGTGTCATTGTAAACTACCACATTGTCCAAGTAGACCACACAGTGGGGCTCCCTAGCCACTACTTGATGGATGAGTCACTGAAATGTAGCTGGTGTGTTTTTAAATCCAAACGACATCACGTTACACCGATGCAATCCGCTTGGAGTCACGAAGATATCTCTTTAGTCCTGGGTGTTAAAGGAACCCGCCAAAACCCCTTGAACAAATCGATTTTCGAAAGGCACGGCAGCACGGTAGCACAAGTGATTAGCACTGTGGCTTCACAGCGCCAGGGTCCCAGGTTCGATTCCCCGCTGGGTCACTGTCTGTGCGGATTCTGCACGTTCTCCCTGTGTCTGCGTGGGTTTCCTCCGGGAGCTCCGGTTTCCTCCCACAGTCCAAAGACGTGCAGGTTAGGTGGATTGGCCATGATAAATTGCCCTTCATAATCACCTGCTGCATCATCACCTCACGGCTCTTAAATTCAATCCCTCTGTTAATGAACGCTAGCACACCATAGGCCTTCTTCACAGCTCTATCCACTTGAGTGGCAACTTTCAAAGATGTATGAACATAGACCCCAAGATCTCTCTGCTCCTCCACATTGCCAAGAACCCTACCGTTAACCCTGTATTCCGCATTCATATTTGTCCTTCCAAAATGGACAACCTCACAGTTTTCAGGGTTAAACTCCATCTGCCACTTCTCAGCCCAGCTCTGCATCCTATCTATGTCTCTTTGCAGCTGACAACAGCCCTCCTCACTATCCACAACTCCACCAATCTTCGTAT